>NW_020230346.1:0-162105 GCF_003227715.2 Harpegnathos saltator
TGCACGTGTCAATGTACATATGTAACGTTTTCCTCATTGTAATACAATGAAGTCAAGAGAGAAATTTGATGAGAAGCAACCTGTCCGACAGTTGTTTGAAAATTGCGAAGTAGCTCGTCGTGTCGAAGAGTATCAGCAAAGAAGAAGAACCAATACTTCTCCAACAACGAACATTGTATTTTAAGATAACTGTTTTTGGGAAAAAGATTAGAGGTACAGATATTTGGACCAGGAAGAAATAAAAAAGATAGAGAAAAGAGATCCAATTAAGTGTACTGAAGATTATAATAAGAAAATTATAAAACATTATTCGATTTTCATCAATGGCTGCGCTTCTAAACGAAGTGATCAAAGGATACTTATTCCTGAACGACCATTTAGCAGGTTAGAGTTTACCCATTATATCCATTTTTACGGTTCTTTGGCTGTCGCGATTTCATTTGTTGAGAAACTTATATTGAAATGGACTTTTCATGTAACAAAGAATCATAACAGTAAGGCAACGTAACCGCTTGACAGTAATTAGCAGTTCGAGTACAACTTACACGTACAATAAAGAGTTTTCTCCTCTTCATTCATGATCCACTGCATTGTTCACAGCGGACAGACGTGACGCATCATTATAAAGTAACGAGTCGTCTGCTATCTATCACGTCTAAATTAAAAAAAAAACATTCTATAAGCAAGAAAAATTCGCAGCCTTTAAAATTAAAAACAGACTATATTTACAATAGCTTGTTATTTTTTCATGCAAGATATTGATAAACGCGTCATATTTGCTTTGCCATATGCACCACAGCCGATACGCATTTTAATTCAATGAAATCAGAATATACCTCTGATCACATAATACTGATGACATAATACTCGTGTACGAGTAAATTACGTATTAGGTGTACTTTGCAAACTTTGCTTCCGCCGTTTTCCTATAAAAATTGGCTTTAGCGGTAAGTAGTGTTCGAAATAAATAGATCATAGACGTCGTGCAATAATACTTAGCCATCTGTCAACATAACCCCATAGAAACATTAGTCGATTTGTGTCTGCATTTAATAAAGTTATTCTCGTTTGAAAATGTCAGTTTAACGAGGCAAATTCTCGTCATTTGCGGGAGGTTTTAATTTTTTTTGCTTCAGTATGAAGAAATCTGCGGCTGAGGCTCATCGAATGCTCTTAAATACTTATGGTGAGGCCGCTATTAGTGAATAGAACGTGTCGTGAGTGGTTTCAACGCTTCAAGAACGGTGATTTTCACGTCGAAGACCGGCATAGTGGTGGAAGAGAGAAGGTTTTCGAAGATGCAGAATTGGAGGCATTACTTAATGAAGCTCGTGTCAATGTCAAGAAGAATTGGCATGATCATTGGAGAGTGACTCAAGAAAGCAATTTCAAAACGCCTCAAAGACATGGGAATGATTCAGAAGCAAGGAAATTGGGTGCCGTACGAGTTGAAAGCGAGAGATGTTGACGACGTTTGTTGCTTGTGAACAGTTGCTTGAAAGGCAAAGACGGAAGGGATTTTCTGCATCGCATTATGACTGGGGACGAAAAATGGATTCATTACGATAATCCCAAGCGCAGAAATCATGGCACATCCCGGCCATGCTTCCACGTCGACGGCCAAATCGAATATTCACGGCTCCAAAGTCATGCTCTGCATTTGGTGGGACCAGTGCTCGGCGTAGTGTATTATGAGCTGTTAAAACCGACTGAAACAATCACAGGCGATCGTTATCGAACGTAATTAATGCGTTTGAGCCGAGCATTGAAAGACAAACGGCCACAATACAACGAGAGACACGATAAAGTGATTTTGTAGTGTTACGTCCTGCAGGAGGAACGCAACTTGACGCTTGCTTTCGCAAGCTCCGACGTACTCGCAAATCTGTGGAACAGATCAAGGATCGGATGGTCCCTTTATCTGGCGCAGACGTACGTCGGTGGTCCTTTATTTAGGTCAAGGAACTGAATCCTTTTACCTGGGATAGGACCGTGAGCGACAGTTGAGGGAAGGGAGAATTTTGGTTGAGAATAATTATTTGGAAAAACTGATTGGTTACAATTACAACAACTTGTTTTATTAGTGTTAGACGGAAGTTCACAATGAAATAAAATTTGTAAGATTTTATAATGTGTCCGTATACATATGTGGTTAACAATCGCGCTCAGAACAATGATTCTCGATTACTCAGAACAATATTCCGTGTTCGTTATGTCCGACTGTGATCGAAAGGATTGGGCCACTGACGTCTGATTTAACAATTAAGGAGGAATGCCAAGGAGGATAGAAAACGGAAGTAAAACGAAAGGAAAGAAAAGAGAGAGAAGAAAAGATAAAAAAATGAAACGAAAGAGGTCACTCAGGTAAAAGAAAATATAAGTAACTTACTGCTGGACTTCTCTGATCTTAGTAGACAATGAAAGGTGTGGTTGCTGCGTCTCTGTGAGGATAGATGCCTCAAGTTCTGCGCCAAGGACAGGCAGCTGGTTTCGGCAGGATGCTCTCATGGCCCAAGAAGGCACAAGATCGTTGCACCGAATAATTAACAAGTGAAGAATACTGGTCGGTCTAAGCCACAAGTTGGCTTGATTGTTAAGAAACCCTGAAGGGGTGCTGGAGAGAAGCGTCTGTCCTGGGTGCTGGATCGGCGAGAAGTGAGTGAGCTTTTGACTTTTCTCAAAAAGTCAGCTCGGTTTGAGAGAGTGGGGTTTTGGGGGAAATGTTCCAGAAGATTATTTTTATAGGAGAAAAATTGCATGTGGCAATAAGAGGATTTCGAAAGTCTTTTGTAAATAAAAAAAACGTGGCAGCTATCTTAAAGAAGTACAATATCGATATTTTAAGAACGATGTCGTGGTACTATTATCAATGATTAAGCGCGTGGAAAACAGGATAGGAGTTGATTCAAAGATTGTTAGTATTTCGGGGTATCGAAAATTCCAGAGATATCGTCGTGTGGTATCATGCCTGAGCGCATTCGGCCATATGATAAGTAATCATAAATTCGATTTCCCTTATTTATAAAAGAAGTCTAGGGTCCGCTGAGTCAGCAGGACGTAACAGTAGCATGACAATGCTCGACCCCATGTTGCGAGAATGGTCAAGTCATACTTGAAAACGTTGAAATGGGAAGTCCTACCCCACCCGCCGTTTTCTCCAGACGTTGCTCCCTCTGACTATCACTTGTTTCGATCAATGGCCCACGGCCTGATTGACCAGCATTTCCGGTTTTATGAAGAAGTAAGAAATTGCATGGATTCGTGGATCGCTTCAAAAGATGACCAGTTTTTTCAACGCGGGATTCGTACGCTGGTCGAAAGATGGGAGAAAGTAGTGGTCAGCGATGGACAATACTTTGAGTCATAAATGTATAACCAGTTTTTTACAATAAAACCTCGAATTTCGGAAAAAAACGGCTGAAGCAAAGTTGTACACCTAATATATACAAAAAAGTATATCAAGCTGAACAAGATCTCGGTACACCCAAGCAATTCTTTTCTCGACGTGTTTTTCAGACAGCGGAAGTTTCTTCACTTTGCTTCGATATTTTTCATTATGAGCACATATACATCTTATTGTGTCACATGACATATGATTTAGCCCTTTTTTCTTCGATACGGCTTCAATTCACGTCACTATGATATTGTCTACAAATATTCGTACAATCAGTGCATCTACTGTCCGTCGTTATCTGCATAGAATTACGTTCCGGGAAATCATCGACTTTTTTTCACCTCAATAAGTAGCGGTTGGCCCCCTCACTTACAAATATTTTAAACTTTTTCATATACTTAATAATAGCAAAGCACGACATTTTTGGTCTTTCAGGATGTATACAAAAAAACAAATCATCAAAACGCGATGCGTATGCACGCATCACGAAATATATGTCTTTTTTTCACGAAGGTCGGACAACAATTGAAGCTTTCTATTCCAAACATCTTAATAAAATTATCCCACTATTAACTCTTTGGAATTTCGCGTGTAGCAGTTTCCATGTAAAAGTTTAAGTGGACAAAATTTTATCAAACAGACTATATGTATATACGCATAATTGTAAGACATACTTGTAATCATATTGCTATTTTTTATTGATTTTTTTATTAGTAATTTTTTTCTGTTTCAAGATCCACGTACGAAAGATTTCTTTCTGGTTGACACACTATGGCGGCTCCCACTTTTGATTATATTCTATATGTATAGCATATATGTTCTTCTGCCGAAGTTTATGGAAAAAAGGGTACCGTACAAGTTGAACAGAATATTACAGATATATAATGTCTTACAAATTATATTTAACATGTACTTATTTTATATGGTAAGTTGTAAATTTAAGTACTCTTAAACTTTCGATTTCTCACTAAAGTAAAGATGAAAAGAGGACATTCTGTCATCAAATTATTCGATGTTACAGAAAATACCAAACGCTAACATGTAAAAAGTCATAACTTCGGCCATGTTGTTAATTTCGTAAACTTTTTGATACGTTTAAACGAAAGAATGCTTCTAAATGTAATATTTAACATTGTACCTGAATTATTCTAAATTGATCATTTTATTATATAAATGGGGCGAGCAAAATGACACTGGTCTATAAAAGTCTAAAAAGATTTACAGACATTTTATATTTACACAGCTATTAAATACAGCTTGGTTAAGGGGATACAATTTTAAATGCGAACCTGTCGATTACTCGTATACACCAAATGCAATACAGGTAATTGTAAGAAATTAATTAATTACATATGTACAGAAATTAGCAGGATGTGTTACACCCCGTCTCTCACACTTTGCCTTACTCTCTTTCTCTTCTGATCTTCTTTCACCGATGCTAATTCTGCGAAATTTGTACTTGCATTTTGTAAATAAGACGATATTTAGTATATTATATAGTTATATCATAGCCATGAGAAATCTTTATTTTTCTGCGCTTCATATTAAAAAAAGAAGAAAGGTTACTGAATGACAAAACAATACACATTTTAACCACTTACCAGATTGCCAGATTGGTGTGGTATTACTTCATGCTCAAGATCGCAGATCTGCTGGAGACATTCTTCTTTGTACTTAGAAAGAAACAAAGTCAAGTCAACTTCCTTCACGTATATCACCACTGTGGCATGGTAATAATGGTTTGGATTGCCATTAAATATTATCCCGGTGGTCACGGTACATTTCTACGTACGTATAATTGCAATGATAAATGTACTCGCGGAATATTAAGATCTGTATTACGTAATATGCCGGAGAAACAAATTTTTTTGGCAAATGCCCTTCATCTTTTATAAATTTACTTGTATATGAAGTATTTCACGGCGACACTAATCCAACATTCTCGTATAATTTATTATTGTGATTAACAACCATTTTATAACATGCAGCCGTGGGAATTTGCATCTCATTATGTTTTTTGAACGATCGCTAATATGTTCTTTCAGAAGTAATCAACACACTCGTTCATTCGATTATGTACACGCACTATTTGTTGTCATCTATGAAAATAGACACGAAATCATGGAAGAAGCATATCACTCAGCTACAAATGCTGCAATTCTTTATATTGGCGTATCACACTTCTCAATTACTGTGGATGGATTGCGGTTATCCGCGATGGCCAGCACTGGTGATGCTGCCGCAACAAGTTTTCATGCTTGTATTATTTGCGGACTTTTACTACTACGCGTACAGTAAGAAGAAGCCGACAAGTACAGTAGCGACGACGAAAATGGAGATGGACGGCGTCCCCGCGAAAATCTCAAGTGGCAAATTGAAAGAGCGATAATTTCGCGTGGCGTATTATCCGCTCAATTTGTCTCTGTTATTATATTTTTATTTTTAATGTATCGGTATCAAATTGTTAAATGTTAGTCCTTTATTACTTATGAACTCGCAATGAAGTTATCGCATTTCACAACAGTTTCGCTCACAATATACAATGTACATCGGCTGTTTGATTAATCACGAATCTAACAATAAAGGACTTACGGTTTTGGACAAAATGGATTTTTTTTCACTATAGTTTTCTTTTATCTCGATACATTTTGTCGATCTCTCTTCTAGTCCTCTCATTCCGACAGCGAAATAGATTAGGTCAAGCCCTGCAAAATATTCATTTACTGTTGCAATTGCTTCTCTGTTGATTGCGAATTTTTCTCATCTAGCCATTTCTTTGTGTTCTAATAAAAAAGCCGCATAGGCTAGATCAAATGAATAGTGGAGGGAAGACAAGTCATTTCATTCAAAGCAAGTTTTTAAATAATATAGCAATTTGGTCATGATGATTGCATATGTGTGAATTAGTATTAGTGTGTAAATTGTATATGAATTAGTATATTTAGTATATTATTATATAGAATTAGTATATTAGTATATCTGTTCTGATATTCTGATAATGAAACATGATGTGTAACAGTGACAGTTTTTTTTTCAAAAATAATCGATGTGACATATGTCATGGGCATTTCACAAAACAATTCCCATAATGTTTCTGGCCGAATGAAACTCTACTTTTTTGCGCTTCGTATCAATATGAAGAAAGAAGGAAGGTCACTAGTAGTAAAGCAATACGGTCTCTAACTCAAATTGCAAAATCTTTAAGTAAAATTGGATGTTAATTGATGAAATTTTTTTATCGATAACTCTTTCCGCAAAATCTTTTTTATTGCTTCTATGGGCAAGATGGTGGTCATGACTTCACGCATACGTCAAGAGAAAATGTATATCAGGAGACGATGCGAGACTCGAACCCGGACTCTCGGGGTTCCTATTATGCAACGGTTCGACTATCTGGATCACGTTAATAGACAATTGTTAGCGGGACGCATAGCGAAAGCTTCTCACAACGTGTATGTGATGACGTCACGCATACGTCAAAAGAAAATGTACGTCAGGACGAAACCAGACTCGAACCCGGGGTTACTACGCGACGGTCTAACCATTCAGACCAACGTGGACTGTTGCATAGTAAGTGGATGCATAGTAATGCTTCACAAACGGTGCATGAGGTCACTACGTCACGACAAGAGTGGAGGTAAACAAAATCATAAGTATTTCTTTTTAATTTAATTTAATTTTATGTATAAACAAATTAAAATGGTTATATATTGGGAGTACAAATTAGTTCGGTCCGTTTTTTGTGTTAAAAGATGTATTTATTTCAAAACAAAATAAATGAACAGAGTGAACAGATAAATTAAAGTATTTATCATCGCTGGCTACTACTTTCTCCCATTTCTCAGGCAATTTTCGAAATCCATCTTGGAAAAATGACTCGTCTTTTGAGGCCTTCCAAGTTTGGAGCTAATTTTCGATATCGGCGAAAGAAGTGAACCGGTGACCTGCCAAATCGTGCTGCATCCTTCGGAACAACTAGTAATCAGAAGGAGTAATGTCCGGAGAATACGGCGGGTGCGGTAAAACATCCCATTTGAGCGTTTCCAAATATTTTTTTACGACTTTTGGCTTTTTACGACATGAGGCCGAGCGTTGTCATGAAGAACGCCTTTCAACGTCTCTCGGTTTCAGTTCATAAGGCACGCAATTTCCTTGTTTTTGAATAATTCCCATGTCCCAATCGTACGAAAACGGTTTGTTGAGTCACTTTCAATGATTCTGCAAGCTCCTCTTGCGTTTGACTCTGATCTTCTTCGAGTAATGCCTCTAATGCTTTGTCCTCGAATTTTTTGACTGTCCAGAGTGAGGCTTGTCTTCGACGCTGAAATCTCCATCCTTGAAACGTCGAAACCATTCCCTACATGATTTATCATTTGGAGCAGCGTCACCATAAACTTTAACAAGCATTCGATGGGCTTCAGCTGCACTTTTCTTCCAATTAAAGCAGAAAATTAAAACCTCCCGCAAATGCTGCTTGGTTAACACAAAATTCGACATTTTCAACACTGTAAGAAGCAAGGTTTTATATGAAACTCAAAGCGATATAAACTGAATATTATTGGTAGATGTCTAACCTCTCTGAAACCGCCAAAATCGGCAGTCACTATAAACCATTCATAACAGCCGGAGCCATCTTTTGAAAACGGACCGAACTAATTTGTACACCCAATAACTTCTCCCGTTAACGTGAAAGTTGCCTCGTATGTAAAACCAATTTGATAAGGGAACATGGGCCGAACATGGTGCCATCATTCTTTCACAGAAATCTATACGAAGCTCCACATCTCCGTCTTGCAATTCTTGGACATATTGTAATTTGTATGGATGGAACTTGTTTTTCTTTAAAATTCTCCAAACAGACTTGGGAGCAATATTATGAGTTTGAGCGGCTCTGTTAATAGTAGAATTGGGACTTTCAATAGATATTTGCAGAACATCTAGTTGTTTTTTTTCGTTAACGGCAGGTTTCTCTGATTAGGGCGATTGTTTGCGCTACCAGTTTCTCTGAAACGTTCCATTGTTTTTAGGACAGTGGACTTATTAATTCGACGATTCGGATACGTCTCATCAAATAATTGACCGACAGCAGCGTACGACCGTTTGTTATCACCCCATCCACGCATCATGAGGATAGTGATTTTTGCACGTTCCGACAATTCGCTAGCCATTTTTAAAACGTTTAATTTTTAATCTGCCTAAGATCTGTGAGAACTGATTTTAAGTAGCCGTGAAAACAACTGATTTTAAGTAGCTGTGAGAACAACTGATTTTAAGTAGCAGTGAGAACAACTGATTTTAAGTAGCCATGAGAACAACTGATTTTAAGTAGCCTGAGAACAACTGATTTTAAGTAGCAGTGAGAACAACTGATTTTAAGTAGCCGGTTGATCCTGGATAACATTAAGTGCATGAAATTTCGAAATTTGAACGGCTGCCAATTTTAATGGGGGGGTCGTAGCAACTTAAAATTTTAAGGGTGTATTTGTTATAAAAAGACCTTTCAAATGAGCCCCTGCTCGACCCTTAGTCCAATTAAAAATGTTCAACCCCCTTTTACCTCCGCGTACCAGGAGGTGGGGAATAATCGGTCGACATGTCATAGGGTAGCTTTTTTGAAAAATCAAAATACGTGTTTTACCGTTCTTTGATATTTTCATTTTTACAAAAATTATTTAAGGGTTTTCACACTTTTGACAAACCCCGTATACGATTATTATATACTTAATATTTTTAGTAATCTCAAATTTAAACTATTTCCTCTTTTTAAGATATTATGTACATAACATAAGTTTTTACAAGTAAAACTTTACAAGTAAAAACAAGTACCAAATTATTTTTCTTTTAAGATATATATATATATATAAGCTTTTACAAGTAAAATTTATTATTATTTATTAGAACACTGAGTTATATGGTTATTTTACTAGTTATTATAATAAATTAATTATTATAACAATAATAATGCAATAAAAAATATTTAATACAAAATATCTTGGCGCGGCTGCACCAAAAACTATATCGAACTAAAACTTGTTTAATATTAGGTGTACAAATAAATAATCCAAATTGTTTTAAGCAGTTATGAAATCAATTTTATATTGAATAGATTTTCCCGCTCTTTTGTGATTATGCAATGTTGACATATAGCTATTAAAAAAAACATATGGTTTGGCGAAAGGCCCAATATAACCTTCAAAAGTATTCAGTTCAATACAGTCGAAAATGGCAACAGATAAGGTGTATATCCGACACTGCATTCTTTACGAATTCCAACAAGGAAAAAATGCTGCAAGAGCGTGCGAATCTATTTGTTCCTTTCTCGGCGAAGGTGTAGCATCATACGATGCGTGCGCATTTTGGTTTAAGCGGTTTAAAAGCGGTAATTTCAGTCTAATCGACAAACAACGCCCTGGAGGCCCTCCGAAGTGCTCTAATGATGATTTGGAACAACTGCTCGCTGAGAATTCGGCACAAACACAACAAAAGCTTGCAGAACAGTTGGGAGTAACGTAGCAAACGATTTCCAAAGGCCTACATGAGATGGGAAAGATTCAGAAAGAAGGAAAATGGGTTCCGCATGAACTCACTGAAACTAACAAAAATCAACGAGAGGCAGCGTGTCTTTCTCTTCTCAATAAGCAGCGTCGAATGTCTTTCTTGTGGAAAATCGTTACGGGCGATAAGAAATGGATATTCTATGACAATCCGAAACGCAGAAAGTCATGGGTAAATCCCGGCGAATCATCAAAATCGGTCGCAAAACCCAATCGCTTCGGAAAGAAGGTTCTTCTCTGCATTTGGTGGGATATCAAGGGCGTGCTTTATTATGAGTTGTTGGAACCGGGTGAAACAGTTACTGCGGACTACTACCAACGTCAATTAATCTGCTTGAGTCAAGAATTGGAACGAAAACGCCCGTATACAAAAAAGAGGCAAAGGAGAACATCCAGTGAAATTGTTGCATTGCACAATGCTAGGCCACACATTGCTTCCAATACAAAAAACACCATAATGAGTCTTGGCTGGGACGTCTTACAACACCCGGCGTATTCACCAGGCATTGCTCCATCCGATTATCACTTATTCCGGTCGATGCAACATGTCTTGTCCGATATACACTTCCAATCAGTGGATGAGATCCGAAAATGGCTTGACGACTTTATCGTGTCCAAAGACGTAACATTTTTCCGAGATGGAATTCATCAGCTGCCTGAAAAATACAAAAAGCTTAAAGTTATAGAAAGCAACGGCGAATACTTTGATTGAACAATTTAATTTATTTTCTTTTAAAATAAACCTTGAATGTGGCTGAAAAAATTGGATTATTCATTTGTACACCTAATATATATATGACAGCATTTCTATTATAATAAAATGTACTTGTAAATTCTCTGTATACATATACGGTGTAATGTTTTATTTAAGTTTCTATAGTATTATAATAATTCTATAGTATTATAATAAATTATAAACCTTCACTATAGAATATACATATCGAATGTGTATATATTCTACATATTTTAATATTCTTTTATTCAAAGATGTTATTCTTATTATAATTGACGAAGTGTTAATGATATCTAATTTGACTTTTATCAGGTGTAGTAGTAAAAAGAAATCCATTATTTTTCCAATAGATGGCTTTAGTTATCTGTATCTCGCGTTGTATAAGTCCGATCGGGTTCCACTAGATGGCGTTAGAAAGATGAGATTTCGTACTAAAAAAACTTTTGTGACAGTTTTGTGATTAGTTGACAGTTTTGTTTGAGCGCGCGTCAAAGATGGACACTAGCAAAGAGAAAATACGCTATATTTTACAGTTTTTCTTCGATAAAGGCGAAAACGCAAGCCAGGCGGCTGAAAATGTGAATAGTCCTGATACTGTAACAGCCATGCGCAATTTTGGTTTCGTCGATTCCGTTCCGGTAATTTCGATGTCAAAGATGCACCACGCACTGGAAGGTCAATTGTCGAAAATATCGATAAAATCATGGACATTGTCGAGTCCGACCGTCATGTAAGCACTGTTTCGATTGCCCAAGAACTAAAGATTGTACAAAAAACCGTTTGGAACCATTTGAATAAGGCTGAATACAAAAAGAAGCTCGATGTATGGGTGCCACACGAGTTAACGCAAAAAAACCTCATGGACCGAATTTCCATCTGCGAATCGCTGCTGAATCGCAACAATCGACCCATTTCTGAAGCGGTTCGTCACTGGTGATGAAAAGTGGATCACTTACGACAACGTCAAGCGAAAACGGTCGTGGTCGAATCGCGGTGAGCCGGCGGAAACGGTGGCCAAGCCAGGATTGACGGCCAGGAAGGTTTTGCTGTGTGTTTGGTGGGATTGGCAGGGAATTATCTACTATGAGCTGCTCCCCTACGGCAAAACTCTTAACTCGGAACTGTACTGTCAATAATTGGACCATCTGAAGGAAGCAATCGCCCAGAAGCGGCCAGCTTTGGCCAATAGGAGAGGAATTGTGTTCCATCAGGACAACGCCAGGCCACACACATCGATAGTGACTCGCCAGAAGCTCCGGGAGCTTGGTTGGGAGGTTCTTATGCATCCACCTTATAGTCCGGACCTGGCACCAAGTGATTACCATCTGTTCCTGTCCATGGCGAACAATTTTGCTGGTGAAAAATTCGCTTCAAGAGAGGCTTGTGAAAATCGACTGTCTCAATTTTTTGCCAATAGGGACGAGGGCTTCTATGAGAGAGGCATAATGAAATTACCTTCAAAATGGCAATAAGTTATCGAACAAAACGGCGCATATTTGACCTAAATCGGATCGTTCTAACTATGGTAATTAAAGCCTTCAATTTCATGCAAAAATAATGGATTCTTTTTATACTTTTTATACAATACTACACCTAATATTTACATACATCTTCGATATAGTTTTTGGTGCAGCCGTGCCAAGATTTTTTGTATTAAATATTTTTTATTGCATTGTTATAATAATTAATTTGTTATAATAACGAGTAAAATAACCATATAACTCAGTGTTCTAATAAATAATGATAAATTTTACTTGTAAAAATTTATGTTATGGACATTTTTTTACTAGGTTTTTTTTCTAGAATAATAATAACCTTTAAAAAGATATTTTTTTAATATTGGACACTATTCATAAACGTGTTAAATTTTTATAACGCGATATAATTTTTACTTGTAAAAGCTTATATACATATATATTTTAAAAGAAAAATAATTTGATACGTTTTACTTGTAAAAATTTATGTTATGTACATAATATATATCTTAAAAAAAGGAAATAATTTGAATTTGAAAATTCTAAAAATATTAAGTATACAATAATCATATATACAGGGTGGGGGATTATAAGTTTACAACCCGAAATGTGAAGGTAGATTGGGTTAAGACAAACATGAAAGTCCCATACCATTTTGTGAGATTCACAATAATTATCAAGTTATTAATGACAGAAGTCTGAGAACTGGGAGCGCGCCGGCATAAATGATTGGAGAAAAATTGCAGCTACTTAGGCCGCAGTGCGGTCCAGTTAACCCTGTAACTGTTGCCGGTGTATAGCGAGGGGAAAGGCAATGTGCTGCTATTTGTTGTTTTATCTCGCCGGACCTACATCTCGCCGCACACCGTCAACAGTTGCTAGGTCGAGTGGGCCGCGCTATGGCCTGAGTAGCTGCAACGCTTCTCCAATCATCTATGTCGGCGCGCTCCCATTCCTTAGATTTCTGTCAATAATAACTCGATAATTATTGCGAATCTCGCAAAACGGTATGGGACTTTAATGTTTGTCTCAATCCAATCTACCTTCACATTACGGGTTGTAAACTTATAACCTCCGCCCCTGTATATGTTAGGTTTCTCAGTTGGTGCTACTGTTCTAATATATCACTTCTTTTGTACTCATGTCACGGAAGGAGGCCGCCGAGTGGGAGCGCCGCCCTGGTAATCGCCGCAGCGAGCGGCGGCGCCGGCCGAGGAGCCGTCACTGATTCGCCTCTTCGGCCGTCTCGGGCCCGCCTTCGCACGCGCGGGGAAAGGGGAGTGACGGGTGTGTGAAACCCACCCGCTTCTCTCTGGGTATCGATAGGGTTAGGTTAAAGGGAGTGGAAGTTTAGTTAGAACCGGGCCCCACTCCCTGCCCCCTTTGACAAACAAGGAGGCTAAGAGGGAAGGTGTCCGCTTCCTCCAAGTATAAACCAGAAGGCCAACCCGGCTGTGCGACCAGTCGGGGACTGCACCCTGGACTCCCTCTGTGGGACAGGGTGCGGTACACGAGGCTGAGGGGCTCCCGAAGACCCCTGGGGCTGGGGTGTCGGGGAGGGAATACGGGAGTAGTTCCCCTGACTCCCCCCACCACGGTCCGAAAGGTAGACACCCCGGTGGGGTTTAGTCGATAAAAGTCCGACATAACCCCCGCCCTCCCTAAGGGGCGGGGGTATCCATGAAGATTTTCCCATCGTTATAAAAAAAAAGAAAAACTTCTTTTATACAGTAGAATAGTATTGTAGAGTTTTATTATAGTTATAAGCTTTACTTGTAAGAACTTATGTACACATATAAACCTTAAAAAATAATTTGAGTTTGATATTTCTAAAAATAATACAATACGTGTTGCGCTTGTACTTGGCGCCTTTTTTTACCTTTTTGTTTAAAAAGGTAAGTTTTATATAAGTTTTACTTGTAAAAACTTGTTATGTATTATCTTTAGACATTCCTTCTCTCACTCTCCCTTCTCACCCTCTCATCTCTCTCCCTTTTTCTCTCTCTCCCTCTTCTTCCTCCTCTCCCTTCCCCATCTCACCCTTTCTACTTCTCTCTCTCTCTCTCTCTCTCTCTCTCTCTCTCTCACTCCTTTCTCTCACTCCTCTCTCCCTATCGCCTCTCCCCCCTCACTCTCCATCCCTTCTTCTCTCTCCCTCTCTTCCCCCTCCCTCTCTCTCTCACTCCCCCTCCCTCTCTCCCCCTCCCCACCCCTCGCTCCATATCCCTCTCTCCTCCTCTCCCCCTCCTCCTCTCTCCCTCCCCCTCCACCTCCCCTACCCCCTCTCTCTCTCGCATATTTTTTCCTATACTGTATCTTGCATATCTCTCGCTTACTCGCTCACATTCGCTACTGTCTGCTTCTTCAGCGCTCCCGTAGCGTCCCTAGTGTCGGAAAAGCAAGATGCACGCATATCCCCACTCCTGTGCGTCTGAAGTTTCTTACTTTCTTACTGAATCGAAATTTTCCGTGATTCGGACTTTATCTTAAAATACCTCCACTGAGAGATAACGTACACAAAAATCACAACAACTGCTTCCTATTTTTTAAGGCCGAATCGATTGGGGCTAAAAAACCGCGATCGCTTCAGCCATTGCTGAGATACATATGAATATCTCACTTCGTTCGAACTCGCAGTTTCGCATAATATAAGCACGATGTGCCTCGCGCCGTTCGGATGCAACTTTGTTACGCTTTAATTTGGCAAGAGGCACCGTGCTTCTTGATTAATCGTTTTTAAGCTTTGAACTTGAACTCAAAGATGACGTTACTGGGTGGAAACTGTTGTAAGAAATGAAAGCTACGATTTTTTAATAACTGCTCTAAAATGTTCAGTCAAAAGTGTTTAGTTGTGTTTGGCAGTCAGTGCACGTAGTATACGTATCAGTATATTTGTTTAACGATGGAAAAAAAATTAAATATCATACTGTAATTAAACATTTGAGTCTAAAAAAGATACCGCGCATATACGACATACAGGGTGTCCCATTTTAAAGGACCCACTCAAATATCTCAAAAATACTACGTTAAATCGAAAAATGTTTCAGACAAAAATTGTTTGGCTTGAAGGAGGACATAAGACAGCGATAGCATTTTGTTTATAGATGTTATAGATGGCGCCACTTTCGAGATATTCACTGATCATCAATTTTTTTAAATAAAAATCCCAATCTTTTATTATATCACCTTTTTCTACCAAGTAATTTGAACAACTTTTGTCTGAAATATTTTTTATTTGCTTAATATTTTTTGAGATATTTAAGGGAAACTTAGTAACTTTGTTAACATTACGATTAACTTACGATATCTCGCTAACTATTCATCGAAAGAAAAAATAGTATTAGACTTTTTTACTTTATTTAATATCAAGAACATATTACTATAATAGTGCCCTAACTTTTGTTAACTTATCGACCTTTGGAAATTTCAAAATTATTAAATTAACAAAAGTTAGAGTATTATTATAGTAATATGTTCTTGATATTAAATAAAGTAAAAAAGTCTAATACTATTTTTTCTTTCGACGAATCATTAGCGAGATATCGTAAGTTAAATGTTAAAAAAGTTACTAAGTTTTAAGTTTTCCTTAAATACCTCAAAAATTATTAAGCAAATAAAGAAATATTTCAGGCAAAAGTTGTTCAAATTACTTGGTAGAAAAAGGTGATATAATAAAAGATTGGGATTTTTATTTAAAAAAATTGATGATCAGTGAATATCTCGAAAGTGGCGCCATCTATAAACAAAATGCTATCGCTGTCTTATGTCCTCCTTCAAGCCAAACAATTTTTGTCTGAAACATTTTTCGATTTAACAGTGTTTTTGTGATATTTGAGTGGGCCCTTTAAAATGGGACACCTTGTATAGATGCCGTTTTGCGAGGAATGTTGACCTCTCACATAACCTTACTTAACCTATCCATGACAGTGAAAGAATATCGAATATTCAATAGTTATTATACCTATGCGAACGCACATCACGTCCTCTATCGATTAGCTTTGCAAGTTCAATAGTTCAAGGATTTCAACACAATTTTATATCGCAGAAAATGACAAAGTCATGTTACTTTGATGAAGTTCTTTTAAATCAAACAGAGAAAAGAAAGAAGAGGAAAAGGCAATCGCTTTAATTAAGAAACAAACTACATTCTGCACAGTTGTCAAGGTAATATATTCTACATTTAGTGTGTTTCCCTATGTATATTTCTAAATGTACAATGTAACACAATGTCAGGATTGGGAAAGTTACTTCGTAAAAGTAACTAGTTACAGTTACAGTTACAGTTATTTAAAAAGTAACGAGTAGTTACTTTTCAGTTAGTTTTCTATAATAAATGTGCTATTATTTTAAATTTCGTAATTGTGTAAATTTCAAATTAATTTAAATTATACCTTAGTTAATTATGCTTTATTATGAATATAAAATGTTATACATTACAACGTTACTTTATTATAAATATATTGAATAATGTATAATACTTCGAATACTTCCGCATATGCTGGCCATAACATTTTAAAATCTTTTTCTAATAATTGCGATATCTTACCCATTGCTTCAATTTTTAAGTAACTGGAACCACCCAGTGTACTTCACGCTAAACGCAAGTTATGTTAGCGACTAAGGACTGGCAACGTGCGACGGAAATGTCCAATAGGAATAATTTTTTGAAAGGTATACAGATTGCGTTCAAAAAGAAGACTATCAGCGCTATTGCGTCATATTACCCTTGTTTTACATCTAATGAATGATAAAGATGGCGCAATAGCACACTTTCCGAACGCAGCTAAAATAACTAATGCTTATTGGATATTGAGCATCGCACGTAGCTTTATCATGCTACCCATAGATGTCTATACTATAATCTGTGGTACTACCAGAAACTTAGGTTTGAAATATATAAAGTAACTATTAAATTAGTTACTAGTTACCAAATAAATATAACTAAGTTAAGTTACAGATACAGTACAGTTACAAATGGAAGAATGGAACGAAGTTAAGTTATAGTTATTAAAAAAAAGTAACTGTAACTGTAACTTCGTTACAAATAACGAGTTACTTCCCAACCCTGCACAATGTGCATCTCAAGAATATATTGTTACGATAGCGGCCTAACTTTTGTTAATTTGATAATTTTGAAATTTCCAAAAGTTATTAAGTTAACAAAAGTTAGGGCGCTATTATAACAATACATTTTTGAGATTAAATAGAGCAGAAAAGTCTAATACCACTTTTTCTTCCGACAAATAGTTAACGAGATATTGTGAGTTAAATATTAAGAAAATTATCAAGTTTTCCTTAAACATCTCAAAAATATCAAGCAAATAAAAAAATATTTCAGATAAAAGTTGTTTAAATTAATTGGTAGAAAAAGTTGGTGTAATAAAAAATTGGGATTTCCGTTTAAGAAAAGTAATGATCAGTGAATATCTCGAAAGTGGTGCCATTTGTAAACAAAATAGTATAGTTATTTTATGTTCCCCTTGCAATCATATAACTTTTGTCCGAAACATTTTCATCAGAACAACATATTAATCCACACATATACACAATCGTCATGACCAAACTGCTTTATTATTTAAAAATTTGCTTAAAATGAATTACTTGTCCTATGATTTGTCTTCCCTTCGTTATTCATCTGATCTAGCCCATGCGGCTCTTTTATTCCAGAACACAAAAAAATAACTGGGAGGGAAAAATTTTGCTGAAAATGCTTCGTTGAAGAATTATCGTGGTGCGTTTTTTAAAATGGGACACTCTGTATAGCTAATAAATACAAAATGAAGATTGACTAATTACTCCGGCATAATAAATTGCAACATTACCGGCAAACATATATGACACGTGCATTAAAGAGGTGAAAAGCAAGGAACAAAGGAAAAAGAACAATGCCTTAATAAAGAAGCACACATTCTATATAGCAGCCAATGCAATAAATATTTTCCATATTTCGTGATTTTCTATATGTATGTAAGTCATTTGTTAAGTTTCGATCATGAAGATGACGTTACTGGGTGGAAACTGTTGTAAGATGTGAGAGCTACGCCTTTTCAATAACTACTCCGAAATATTCAGCCGTATGTTTAGTTATGGTTTGGCAGTCAGTACATGTGTTAGCATATTTGTTTAACGGTGGAAAAAAATCAAATATCGTACTATAATTAAACGCTTGAATCTAAAAGGAAAAACTACAAGAGAAATAAAAATGAAGTTAGATTCTATTTATGGTGACTCTATATTCCTTCGCTTTCAATGGTGAGAATTTGAATTGCTGAATCTAAGTGGCTATACAAATGTGTTTGATGATGAGCACCCAAATCGGCCAAAAATTACAACTGAGGAAATAATGGACAAAGTGCATCAAATCGTACTGAATGTCGCAGACTGAAGGTCAGATAGATGGTAAATGCCGCAGGCATCTTCTGAATATAATATATTCAAAATATTGCATGAGAATTTGGATATGAGAAATCTGACTGCGCAATGGTTGACGCGTTATTGGACCAAAAACGCATTCGACAACAAACATTTCAAAAGAATGCTTGCACCAATTGCATAATGGTACAGAGGAGTCTTTGAGTCAGTTCGTTCAACTATTAACAAAACATGGATTCATTACTACATATCTGCAAGCAAGGAGCAATTAAAACAATGGCTTATATCAGACGCACTTGCTCCGAAGAAGGCGAAGATGTTTTATTCAGCCAGGAACATAATAGGGACCGTTTTTTGAGATGGCCATGACGTATGTCTCATCGATTATCTTCGGAAAGGAAATCAATATGCATATTATATGCACCAATGATAATATTTCCTTATTCATTATTAGGACATTAGAGAAACAAATCGCAGAAAACGATTGCATTTGAAAAAGAAAAAGGTGCTTTTTCATCAGAACAACATACTAATCCACACATATACACAATCGTCATGACCAAACTGCTTTATTATTTAAAAATTTGCTTTAAATGAATTACTTGTCCTATGATTTGTCTTCCCTTCGTTATTCATCTGATCTAGCCCATGCGGCTCTTTTATTCCAGAACACAAAAAAATAACTGGGAGGGAAAAATTTCGTAATCAAGAGGGAAGCAATTGCAACCTTAAACGAGTATTTTGCAGGGTTTGACTTAATCTATTTCGCTGACGGAACGAGAGGACTGGAAAAGAGATCAACAAAATGTATCAGAAAATGAAAGGAGAACAGTGAAAAATAAAGCTCATTTTGCCCAAAAATATATGTCCTTCGTGTTTAAACTTGGGATTTATGAAACAACAGGCGTACATTATTTATTATAACGGAAACTGTCGTGAAATGCGATAACTTCGTTGCGAGTTTACAAGTAATAAAGAACTAACGTTCGACTCTTTGATACCGATACATTAACAGTAGAAAAATAATAGTAGTGACAATTTTTGCGGACAGTACGCCACGCGAACTTATCGCTCTTTCAATTTGGCATGCGAGATTTCCGTGGCGACGCTGTCCGTCTCCGTTTTCATGGCTGTTGCACTCATCGACTTTTTCTTAATGTACGCGTTGTAATAAAATTCCACAAATATCAGGTGTAGTAAAAAGAAATCCATTATTTTTGCATGAAATTGAAGGCTTTAATTACCATAGTTAGAAAGATCCGATTTAGGTCAAATATGCGCCGTTTTATTCGATAACTTATTGCCATTTTGAAGGTAATTTCATTATGCCTCTCTCATAGAAGCCCTCGTCCCTATTGGCAAAAAATTGAGACAGTCGATTTTCACAAGCCTCTTTTGAAGCGAATTTTTCACCAGCAAAATTGTTCGCCATGGACAGGAACAGATGGTAATCACTTGGTGCCAGGTCCGGACTATAAGGTGGATGCATAAGAACCTCCCAACCAAGCTCCCGGAGCTTCTGGCGAGTCACTATCGATGTGTGTGGCCTGGCGTTGTCCTGATGGAACACAATTCCTCTCCTATTGGCCAAAGCTGGCCGCTTCTGGGCGATTGCTTCCTTCAGATGGTCCAATTATTGACAGTACAGTTCCGAGTTAAGAGTTTTGCCGTAGGGGAGCAGCTCATAGTAGATAATTCCCTGCCAATCCCACCAAACACACAGCAAAACCTTCCTGGCCGTCAATCCTGGCTTGGCCACCGTTTCCGCCGGCTCACCGCGATTCGACCACGACCGTTTTCGCTTGACGTTGTCGTAAGTGATCCACTTTTCATCACCAGTGACGAACCGCTTCAGAAATGGGTCGATTGTTGCGATTCAGCAGCGATTCGCAGATGGAAATTCGGTCCATGAGGTTTTTTTGCGTTAACTCGTGTGGCACCCATACATCGAGCTTCTTTTTGTATTCAGCCTTATTCAAATGGTTCCAAACGGTTTTTTGTACAATCTTTAGTTCTTGGGCAATCGAAACAGTGCTTACATGACGGTCGGACTCGACAATGTCCATGATTTTATCGATATTTTCGACAATTGGCCTTCCAGTGCGTGGTGCATCTTTGACATCGAAATTACCGGAACGGAATCGACGAAACCAAAATTGCGCATGGCTGTTACAGTATCAGGACTATTCACATTTTCAGCCGCCTGGCTTGCGTTTTCGCCTTTATCGAAGAAAAACTGTAAAATATAGCGTATTTTCTCTTTGCTAGTGTCCATCTTTGACGCGCGCTCAAACAAAACTGTCAACTAATCACAAAACTGTCACAAAAGTTTTTTTAGTACGAAATCTCATCTTTCTAACGCCATCTAGTGGAACCCGATCGGACTTATACAACGCGAGATACAGATAACTAAAGCCATCTATTGGAAAAATAATGGATTTCTTTTTACTACACCTGATAAAAGTCAAATTAGATATCATTAACACTTCGTCAATTATAATAAGAATAACATCTTTGAATAAAAGAATATTAAAATATGTAGAATATATACACATTCGATATGTATATTCTATAGTGAAGGTTTATAATTTATTATAATACTATAGAATTATTATAATACTATAGAAACTTAAATAAAACATTACACCGTATATGTATACAGAGAATTTACAAGTACATTTTATTATAATAGAAATGCTGTCATATATATATTAGGTGTACAAATGAATAATCCAATTTTTTCAGCCACATTCAAGGTTTATTTTAAAAGAAAATAAATTAAATTGTTCAATCAAAGTATTCGCCGTTGCTTTCTATAACTTTAAGCTTTTTGTATTTTTCAGGCAGCTGATGAATTCCATCTCGGAAAAATGTTACGTCTTTGGACACGATAAAGTCGTCAAGCCATTTTCGGATCTCATCCACTGATTGGAAGTGTATATCGGACAAGACATGTTGCATCGACCGGAATAAGTGATAATCGGATGGAGCAATGTCTGGTGAATACACCGGGTGTTGTAAGACGTCCCAGCCAAGACTCATTATGGTGTTTTTTGTATTGGAAGCAATGTGTGGCCTGGCGTTGTGCAATGCAACAATTTCACTGGATGTTCTCCTTTGCCTCTTTTTTGTATACGGGCGTTTTCGTTCCAATTCTTGACTCAAGCAGATTAATTGACGTTGGTAGTAGTCCGCAGTAACTGTTTCACCCGGTTCCAACAACTAATAAAGCACGCCCTTGATATCCCACCAAATGCAGAGAAGAACCTTCTTTCCGAAGCGATTGGGTTTTGCGACCGATTTTGATGATTCGCCGGGATTTACCCATGACTTTCTGCGTTTCGGATTGTCATAGAGTATCCATTTCTTATCGCCCGTAACGATTTTCCACAAGAAAGACATTCGACGCTGCTTATTGAGAAGAGAAAGACACGCTGCCACTCGTTGATTTTTGTTGGTTTCAGTGAGTTCATGCGGAACCCATTTTCCTTCTTTCTGAATCTTTCCCATCTCATGTAGGCGTTTGGAAATCGTTTGCTACGTTACTCCCAACTGTTCTGCAAGCTTTTGTTGTGTTTGTGCCGAATTCTCAGCGAGCAGTTGTTCCAAATCATCATTAGAGCACTTCGGAGGGCCTCCAGGGCGTTGTTTGTCGATTAGACTGAAATTACCGCTTTTAAACCGCTTAAACCAAAATGCGCACGCATCGTATGATGCTACACCTTCGCCGAGAAAGGAACAAATCGATTCGCACGCTCTTGCAGCATTTTTTCCTTGTTGGAATTCGTAAAGAATGCAGTGTCGGATATACACCTTATCTGTTGCTATTTTCGACTGTATTGAACTGAATGCTTTTGAAGGTTATGTTGGGCCTTTCGCCAAACTATATGTTTTTTTCAATAGCTATATGTCAACATTGCATAATCACAAAAGAGCGGGAAAATCTATTCAATATAAAATTGATTTCATAACTGCTTAAAACAATTTGGATTATTTATTTGTACACCTAATATTAAACATGTTTTAGTTCGATATAGTTTTTGGTGCAGCCGCGCCAAGATATTTTGTATTAAATATTTTTTATTGCATTATTATTGTTATAATAATTAATTTATTATAATAACTAGTAAAATAACCATATAACTCAGTGTTCTAATAAATAATAACAAATTTTACTTGTAAAAGCTTATATATATATATATCTTAAAAGAAAAATAATTTGGTACTTGTTTTTACTTGTAAAGTTTTACTTGTAAAAACTTATGTTATGTACATAATATCTTAAAAAGAGGAAATAGTTTAAATTTGAGATTACTAAAAATATTAAGTATATAATAATCGTATACGGGGTTTATCAAATGTGTGAAAACCCTTAAATAATTTTTGTAAAAATGAAAATATCAAAGAACGGTAAAACACGTATTTTGATTTTTCAAAAAAGCTATCCTATGACATGTCGATCGATTATTCCCCACTTCCTGGTACGCGGAGGTAAAAGGGGGTTGAAAATTTTTAATTGGACTAAGGGTCGAGTAGTGGCTCATTTGAAAGGTCTTTTTATAACAAATACACCCTTAAAATTTTAAGTCGCTGCGACCCCCCAATTAAAATTGGCGGCCGTTCAAATTTCGAAATTTCATGCACTTAGTGTTATCCAGGATCAACCGGCTACTTAAAATCAGTTGTTCTCACTGCTACTTAAAATCAGTTGTTCTCACGGCTACTTAAAATCAGTTGTTCTCATGGCTACTTAAAATCAGTTGTTCTCACTGCTACTTAAAATCAGTTGTTCTCACAGCTACTTAAAATCAATTGTTTTCACGGCTACTTAAAATCAGTTCTCACAGATCTTAGGCAGATTAAAAATTAAACGTTTTAAAAATGGCTGGCGAATTTTCGGAACGTGAAAAATCACTATCCTCATGATGCGTGGATGGGGTGATAACGAACGGTCGTACGCTGCTGTCGTTCAATTATTTGATGAGACGTATCCGAATCGTCGAATTAATATGTCCACTGTCCTAAAAACAATGGAACGTTTTAGAGAAACTGGTAGCGCAAATTTCGAAATTTGAACGGCCGCCAATTTTAATGGGGGGGTCGTACGATTTAAAATTTTAAGGGTGTATTTGTTATAAAAAGACCTTTCAAATGAGCCCCTACTCGACCCTTAGTCCAATTAAAAATTTTCAACCCCCTTTTACCTCCGCGTACCAGGAGGTGGGGAATGATCGGTATCCATGTCATAGGGTAGCTTTTTTGAAAAATCAAAATACGCATTTTACCGTTTTTTGATATTTTCATTTTTACAAAAATTATTTAAGGGTTTCCACACTTTTGACAAATCTTGTATATATGAGAGTAGTCCCAAAAATACCTGACCTAACAAAGAAAACACAAAAAATTTGCGAAAAAATATCTTTATTTCTCTACATAGTCTCTTTTTAGCTCAATACACTTTTCCCAGCGATGTTCAATAGCTTCGATACCCTGTTTATAGTGGGAATCGTCGAGCTCCTCAAAATAGCCACCTCAAGCCACCTTGGTCCATTGTTTTGACTGTTCCTTCGTCTCAGGTGTGAAGTGATGGACCCATATTTTATCCGTGGTTATAAATTGACGCAAAAACTCGGCTTTATTGCTACGAAACTTTGCCAAACACTCGATTGAAACATCCTTACGACGGTGTTTTTATTCCAATCGCGGCATCCATCTTGCGCACAGCTTTCTCATGTCCAAATTTTCAGTCAATTTACGGTGTACAGCACTTTTTGAAATGCCTATCATGTCTGCTAACTCGCGCACTTTCAGTCGACGGTCATCCAATATCATCATTTTGTGGATTTTCTTCACCATTTCTGGCGTGGTCACCTCATTTGGTCGGCCACTGCGATGTTCGTCTTGGCAGCTCGTATGGCCTCGTTTAAACTCTGTCACCCAATATTTTACTGTTGTAAACGAAGGAGCAGACTCCCCGATAGTAGAATCTAGTTTCGCTTTGATATTAGGTTAGACTGAGGCCTTTCAAATGAAAGTATTGTATCACATAACGATGACCAATTTTTTCCATGTTTACAAATTCACTGAGAGCGTTCACTATTGATGGCTGCCAAACAAATACTAAACAACATAGCGTCGTCAAACTTCAAACTTAAGCTTTATAAGGTTGGTACTTTCTACCATAGTCATTCTTTTCAAACAACAACCGCTATTTATACGTCAGGTCAGGTACTTCTCGGACTATCCTCGTATGTTAGGTTTCTCAGTTGGCGCTACTGTTCTAATATATCACTTCTTTTGTATAGTAGAATAGTGTTGTAGAGTTTTATTATAGTTATAAGTTTTACTTGTATAAATTTATGTACACAGATATATCTTAAAAAAATAATTTGAGTTTGATATTTCTAAAAATATTACGTTTTACATTAGTTCTGTTGGTTAACCTGGAGCTGTATTCTGTACTCACGTACCGATAATTGTCGGTGTAGTTAGCAGTATTGCGCAGTTCTTTGTTTAACAGGGTGGTTTAAAAGTCTGGAAACGGCTAATTATCTCTGAAAGTAGTGGTCCTGTAAGAAAATGTTTCAGACAAAAGATGTAGGGTTTTAAGTAACGCATTACATAGCAATTATTATGAACTTGAAGTGTCGTCAAGGTCACATAAAAATTAGTTTGAATCTTTTAATTGGAAATCCCCATTTTTTATTATATACGAAAGTGCAACCTTTACGCGGTACACCTTGGGTAATGCTAATGCCGGCGGTACTGTAATATTCAAGCCTCATAACTCGAAAAGTACTTCATGAAAAGTAACGTAAATATAGTGTTTTGGAAAGCTCTTGAGATAAGCTATAAGAGTATATAATAAAAGAATATGTAACAATAGGGATTTCCAATTAAAAAATTCAAAGTGATTTTTATGTGACTTTGACAACACTCGTCAATATTGCTATGTAATGCGTTATTTAAAACTCTACAACTTTTGTCTGAAACATTTTCCTACAGAATCGCTACTTTCAGAGATAATTAGCCGTTTCCAGACTTTTAAACCAATGAAACACCTGCGCAATGCCGCTAACGACACCGACAACTGTCGACAGTGTGCCTCTTGATCCAACTCGGTTTTGATTTCTCTATAGTTTTCCCTTTCAGATTCAAATATTTAATTACGGAACGATATTTGATTTTTTCCATCGTTAACTAAATATACTAACACGCATATTACAACTCATTGCAAAAATATAACTAAACATATGGCTAAACATTTCGGAACAGTTATTAAAAAAACGTAGTTTTCACATCTTACTACATTTTCCACAGAGTAATGTCATCTTCATGTTCAGACTCGAAACTTTACAAACGACTAACGTACATATGGAAAATCACGAAATGTGGAAGATATTATATTGACCCAATGCAGAATGTAGTTTGCTTCTTAATTATATCAATTGCCTTTTTTCCTCTTTTTCTTTTTTATTTTATTTAAAAGGACTTTATTGAAGTGACATAACGTCATCATTTTCTGCAACAAGAAACTGTGTTGGAATTCTTGAACTATTCAACTTACAAAGTTCATTAATAGAAAATGAGACGTGCGTTCGTATAAATATTTAATATTCATTATTTTTTCATCGTTATGGACGTGTTAAGTTATTCGACGATTTTCCCGACACAGTATTTATATGGTAATTTACGTGCACATGTCAGTGCATATATTTAACGTTCTTCTCATTGTAATATAACGAAGTCAAGATAGAAATTTAATGAGAAGCCACCTGTCCGACAGTGGCTTGAAAAATTTCGAAGTGGCTGGTCGTGTCGAAGAGAATCAGCAAAGAAAGAAAACCAATACTTTTCCAACAACAAACATTATATTTTAAGATAACTGTCTTGGGAGAAACGGTTAGAGGTACGGATATTTAGATCAAGGAGGAAATAAAAAAGACAGAGAAAGAGATCCAATTAAGCGTACGAAGATTATAACAAGTGAATTATAAACAATATCCGATTTTCATCATGATTGCGTTTCTAAACGAAGTGATCAACGGATACTTATTCCTGAACGAACATTTAGCAGGTTAGAGTTTCACATTATATTTCATTTACGTGTTCTTTGGCTGTCGGATTTCATTCGTTGAGAAACTTATATTGATGGACTTTCGCATGTAACAAAGAATCATAACGGTAAGACAACGTAACCTCTTGACCGGTAAGTTAGCAGTTCGAGTACAACTTACACGTACAATAAAGAGTTTCTCGTCTTCATTCATGATCCACTGCATTGTTCACAGCGGAGAGACGTGACGTGCATCATTAAAAAGTAATGAGTCGTCTGCTATCTATCACATCTAAAACTTTTTAAAAAAACACGCTATGAGGAAGAAAAATTCGCGGTCGTTAAAATTAAAACAGACTGTATTTACAATAGCTTGTTATTTTTCATGCAAATATTGATAAACGCGTCATGTTTGCTTTGCCACTCGCACCACAGACAAATACGCAATTTAATTCAATGAAATCAGAATATATCTCGGATCATATAATACTGATGACATAACATTCGTGTACGAGTAAACCATATAGGTACATACAAACGTTCATACATACGTTAATACTTACGTACATGCATACATACATACATACATACATACTTACATACATATGTACATATATACGTATATATAGATACATACATACATATGTACTTACATACATATGTACGTATATACGTATATATAGATATACGTACTACATACATACGTACGTATATTGGTATATACATATGTATATATGTACATACATACGTACATATATACATACATATATACATATAGGTATATACGTATGTACATACGTACATACATATATACATACGTACATACAAATGTTCATACATACGTAAATACTTACGTACATACATACATACGTACGTTCAGATGTACGTGAATACTTACGTATATACGTACATACACATGTACATATATATAAGTACATAAGCATTTTTTAGGTATTGTTCGCGTTCACGTCTATATGTACGACAATATTTGCGAATCGCTTAGCTTTTCCCAGCATTTGTGCCCCTTAGTATATATGTTTACATATTCGTAATAACATACATATACACGTATATTATTATGAGAGAAGAGTGAGAGAGGAGTGAGAGTGAGAGAGAGAGAGAGAGAGAGAGAGAGAGAGAGAGAAAGAGAGAGAGAGAGAGACCATAATAAATCGATATTTATGACTCACAAGAATCGAAACTGAAAAAAGAAATGTCAAAATAGATAGTACCTTACTGCAATTATTAACACATAATATTCATATCCTTAGATATCATTTATTGCACACGACAAAGAGGGAGGAGAGAGAGAGAGAAAGAGAGAGAGAGAGAGAGAGAGAGAGAGAGAGAGAGAGAGAGAGAGAGAACGGGAAAGAGAGAACGCGAGAGAGAGAGAGAGAGAGAGAGAGAGAGAGAGAGAGAGAGAGAGAACGGGAAAGAGAGAGAGAGAGTATGTGTATATGCATGTATACAGGGTGTTTGAAAGCTTATCATGCAAACGAAAGTTGGAGATAGATTGGGTGTAGCCGAGAAAAAAAGTCATGTACCATAATGTCAAATTGGCAATAGTTACCGAATTATTAATTAAAATATGTGAGCCAACGTAGACATGAGCGCGTAGAGAGCGGAGGGCGGCCGTAGTAAGCACGTAGACATTTGGTACAGGCGGAGTCAGCGAGCGGCGATAAGCGAGCGCGTGCGGCGAGGGGCAACGTAAGCGACAAGAGGCGAGCGCGCGCGACGAGGAGCGAGCGAGCGGGAATGACGAGGAGCGCGCGAGCGCAAGCGACAAGAGGCGAGCGAACGCGACGAGGAGCGAGCGAGCTATAAGGAAAAAGCTCCTTGTCGAGTTCCTTGTATACAGGGTGTTTGAAAGCTTATCATGCAGACGAAAGTTGGAGATAGGTTGGGTGTAGCCGAGGAGAAAAGTCATGTACCATAATGTCAAATTGGCGATACATACCGAATTATTAATTAAAACATGTGAGCCAATGAGCGCGTAGAGAGCTGGGCGGCCGCCTCTTGTCGCTTACGCTCGCCCGCTCGTCGTTCGCGCTCGCTCGTTCCTCGTCGCGCGCGCTTGCCTCTTGTTGCTTACAGTTGCCCTTCGCCGCGCGCGTTCGCCTGTCGACGCTCGTTGATTCCGCCTATACCAAAATGTTTACGTGCCTACCGTGCCTCTTAATACAAATAAGTATATCAAGCTGAACAAGATCTCTTTGAAGAGTAGTAGAATAGCTAGGCCGATTCTAACTCAATTTCCAAAATATTTTTGCAAAACCCGCTTTTTTTAATTAAATATTTTCGTTAATACCCCCTTTATTAATATCCCCTCCCTAGAATTTGTTTGCACCCATGGATAAGATGGTGACCATGACTTCACAAGAGAAAAACTGTCGGGATGTATGTAGACTCGAAACCTGGGCTCTCGCGGTTATTATCCAATGCTCCAAAGCTCCTAGACCACCGTTGCCTGTTGCTAGTAGACGTCTAGTGAAGGTTCTTACAGTGTGTATAATGACGTCACGAGAGAAAAAGACCTACCGGGATGTTGCTGCTGGACTCGAACCTCGTCCCTCGCGGTTACTACCCAAATGCTCCAACCTCCTAGACCACCGTCGCTTGTTGCTAGGAGACATCTAATGAAAGCTCTCACAGTGTGCATGATGACGTCACACACATACGTAAAAATAAGTCGAAACTAGACCAGATTCGAAATAAGCATCATACCGCAAATAAAGAAGTATTTTTATCAAACACAATTACCATATAAAATCCTAAGAAATGGAATAAGCGTGTTGGAAGAAACATTTGTACATTTGAAATAATGTTTTATTATATAGCGTCGTACAATTTTCTTCGAGACCACCAATTGAAAATATTTAGTAGATTCTGTAATGCACAATTTTTCATATGATTATAACATCGAAAAGTATTATTCAGTTTTTGCAGGGGAGGCATATCATCATAATCGGTGTCCATGGTCTTAACGATCACGTTGCTTCTCGCATTGTTATTCAGAAGGTGTAACAACCATTCCCGCTTCTCATGTCCCTTCACATACATAAATTGAGAAGCATCGTCTTCAAGCTCGTTATACATATCACCCGCCACAGCTGCAGTAACCAGATGTTTAGTTCTGCAGTATTTGACGGTTCCATCTTCCCATCGTAATCCATGATGATTAGCCGTTAACCAGTAGGCGCTCGATTTGTCTGATCTTGTGAGCAGGTACCATGGCATTGGACTCGTGAAGACGTAGTGCGAAAGAATAGTTCCGTTCATCAGTATCGCTGCTTCTTTTACAATAAATCTCTTTCCAACCATGAATCCTTGCAAGTCGACAAACGTCGGCATAACCATGGTGAAACATTCTTCGACACGTCCGGGAGAGAAATGCCGTTGTTACGTCCACGTAACTTTAAACAATATTTAACTTTAAACAATATAAATTCAATCATAAAATTAATTCGACAATAACGTTTAGACCGGATATTTTGGCCAATTGATCCTCAGTCTAGACGTAATAAATACAACACCGAATGCTTCTTCATCGGAGAAGATATAAAGAACAATGGGTAGATAACAAATATCATAACCATGATTATTGATTATCACTCTTATATCATGGAAAACATCCTTCCCCTACTACTAAAAAGGTGGTAAGAACTCGCGCGGGGGTATCTCACCACCTGCCTATAAAAAGCGACGCGCAGACCAGTGGGCATGGATTGATTCATTGATTCGGTTGTCGTTCATTCATTCAGAAAGATTCATTCCATACCATTCATTCACTTACACATTCTTATATTTCATGACTATAACACACAAAAAACATTCTTAAAACGCTGATCTATTGACTCTCAATTGTAAAAGGTAACAATTAAAGATTTGATACTTAAATATTTGTCTCCTCAGATTAAATCCTAAAGATCCTTCTTCGTTCCGAGTTAAAACATAATTCACACAAACCAGTCCGTCCCGGGGTAAATTAGTTAAATCTATTGACCTCAAAAAGGACTAACTTACATACATTCACGTTTCACGTCGTGACACCGTTTATAGCATTTTGTTTCGTGTATTATTCTTTCCTCGTACATACTTTCTGATGTTAGTTGAGTTTTGCACACTATGTCGGTTAGCGGGCTGTATTCAACTACACGATCATGCAGGATGAGACAGTATGTGATAGTATTCGCCGGTATATTCTCCTTACACTCAAATTCTATCCGCACATCCACAGTGGTGCTCTTGACGGACTCATATTGACGCGAACAATCGATAACCACGAAAGGACCTAGCCGCAGGAAGTCTGTAGTTGTTAACCATACCTCAACACTGTCGCATCCATAATACGATTTACGAAAACGTCTATACGTATCGTAAAGTATTGCGTATTTATTTTTTGCAAAGTCCAAATTCATGTCATCGTACGGATAACACTCTGAATTAAAATAGAGCTTCGCGTTGATCAATTTGCAATTATCGAAACGAGTTATATTTTCCGACATGACATTCTTACGGCTAGTCTGCAGCGCAAAAATAACGTATCGAGGTTTCTCCAAATTAGTTGCAGTTTTGACGGTCCACTGGTGTTTGGTCATGCTTTAGAGTAGAGGAAATTCATACAGATCTCACGAGAGGCAAATTCATACTCAGATATCGTCCGTTCTCCAAAGTTCTCAGCAGGGAAAGTTTATTGATATCGTTCAAGTTACGTGAGGTATTCGCCATTGTATCTTGAATAGCTCAATCTTAGGATACAGCGCTGAAGATCCTACTAGACTGTTGTTGTTGCTGCGCGATCGTAATAGAATCAATTCGTGACGCGCGTTAATCACTATACGCTTGTAGTCTTCATAGAATCCTAGCAACACGCTGAGTGGTACGCAAAAGTTGAAGTACCCATCCGGCGAAATAGTGTCAGTCGTATCCCACGCGGCATTTTTCATGATAGCATTTTTGTCTGAAGATATCGATACATAGTTTTTGAGCGTTGAAGTTATTTCTGTTACGAAGTCGTTTCTGTTACGAAGTCGTTTCTGTTACGATCAATCTCCACACCATCCAGTTCATAACGGATCTCATCAAACATGAATGCAACGCAATTATATCCCAACGTTATAGTCACACCATCGACTGCAACTTGTTTCGTCACTTTCCTCTCGACATAGAGATAACTCTCGCATGGCAATATGTATAAATCCTGCTGCTGTATGAGTATTCGTATCTCGTCGCTATATCCAAACGTTGTGTTAGCGTGTGGATTGTACGTATGTGTCTCAATCTTGACGATGCGATCGTCAAAGACCGGTTCACTTCCAATGTTCAAAATGTCAATCATCTTTCTCAGTCGTTGCGTACGATGAATCTCAGAGATTTCAAAAATTCAACGTTCAACGCGCTGAGTTTCTTTCGAATGAGGGATTTTGTATTATTAATCGCGTGTCTCGTAAAAGATATATTTCCAGCTTGTTTCTCCTGTTCGACTTGATTCATCACAAGCATTTCATAGATTATGTTTATTATCGTCGCCGTCGTACGTGCAATCTAATGGTAATATCTTCTCCTCGAAAATCGAGCGATTGTCCTTCTTGACATGTCGTCAACGACACGCACCGTTAAATTTATAATTCTCCGTACGATACTTGGAAGATAAATAACATGCGCCGGCGTTTCTAATATCTTATATCCTGGTGGCACCTTAGGCGAGAATTCATGTATCGTATGTACACGTATACTGTTACTGTACGCACCACTGACAACGCTGCATTCTATACGAATGATATTCACGTTGATAATCTTAATCGGTGCGTCCGATTCGTACCATCGGTGCGGTTCTAATACACGACTCGATGAGAATCCTAAAAGCGAGCCAATGTTGTTTGGTTTGCTAAAATTTATTCTATAGGCACGTTTTACTTCACTCCTCATCGTATTATTATTGGCACGAATTATTATAGGATATTCATTATCGTCATCTCTATATGGGTTATTTTTGGAACGTACTGTTTTTTGAGAATGTGAAATTGCACGTTTTAGATATTCGTATATGGCGAGCAATTCGTACGATCCTTCAAGAATCGTAATTTCTTCGTCGTTAGCACCATAGTAAAATTTATTATTTGACGAATTTACATTTGGTATCGTATTGTATGCTTAGAAATCCGTTAAACCAAGCTCATAATCACTGTCGCTCAAATTTATAGCGGGAAAGTAGCTCACCGTAAGGATGCTACTGTTGCCAGTCAACGTAAGCGTTAGCGACATGTTCGCAAACTGCCAAGCGAATACTGACTGCTGTTAGTGGAATATCATCATTTAAATCCATATCGATCCTCTACCGTTTGGAGATTGTGTACGTGAAGGGGCATGAGAAACGAGAATGGTTGTTACACCTTCTGGATGACAATGTGAGAAGCAGCATGATCATTAAGACCATGGACACCGACTACGATGACATGCCTTCTCTGCAAAAATTGAATGATACTTTTCGATGTAATAATCATATGAAGAATTGCGCCTTACAGAATGTACTAAAAATTTTCAATTGGTGGTCTCGAAGAAAATTATACGACGCTTAATAAAAACATTATTTTAAATGTACAGATGTTTCTTCCAACATGCTTATCCCCTTTCACCTCTAGGATTTTATATGATAATTGTGTTTGATAAAAAAATATAGTTCTTTATTTGCGGTGTGATACTTATTAGACGTTCGAGAGACGTTCGATAGACGTTCGATAGACGTTCAATAGATGTTCGATAAATGTTCGATAGTCGTTCGATAAACGTTCGATAGACGTTCGGTAGATATTCGATAGATGTTCGATAGATGTTCGATAAACGTTCGAGAGACGTTCGGTAGACGTTCGATAGACGCTCGATAAACGTTCGAGAGACGTTCGATAAACGTTCGAGAGACGTTCGATAGACGTTCGAGAGACGTTCGATATGAGACAGTTAACGAAAGGTTCAGGGTTCGACTCTGGCCTAGTTTCGACTTATTTTTTCACTCGTAATGTCATCGTATACAATGTAAGAACCTTCACTAGACGTCTACCAGCAACAGGCGAAGGAGCTTTGGAGCATAGGGTAACCGCGAGGACCCAGATTCGAGTCTACATATATCCCGACAGTTTTTCTCTCGTGATGTCATGGTCGCCATCTTGTCTATGGGTGCAAAAAAATTCTAGGGAGGGGTATTAATAAAGAGAGTATTACCGAAAATATTTAATTAAAAAAAGCGGGTTTTGCAAAAATATTTTGGAAATTGAGTTAGAACCGGCCTAGCTATTCTACTAAGAGTTTTTTGTGTAAAAGAGAAAATTTTCATACAGAAAGGTCCGTATATGCGTATACAGTCTGTTTGATAAGAACGTATCGTTCAAAAACCGATAAACAATTTATTGTAATGATTTAAAACAAAATATACATATTACTTGATTAAAAATATGATGCTTTATTATTAGTGACATGTTCAGTCACTTTCGTTATTAATAATTACTTGGCATTTTCGAGACATATTTGTAACTAATTTTATTGAATATTCTTGAGGTTAAGATCTTCAAATGAATTTGTAACGGTAACGCGCGGTGGTTCGGTGATCGGTCGTACACCGTCGTACCTCGCTCGCCGCTCTCGCGGTGTCGTTCGCCGTGCGATGGTGGCACTAGTCGAAGAAAGGTTTTAGGATTTTGTGCCCTCTTGCTCTCTCGCCGATGCAAGTGAAGGGTAGGTTCCTAAATTAACCTAGGCGTGTTCTTCTTTGGTCCCTTTATTGCGCACGTGCCTGCCAGCTGCAGAGCACGTGAGTCACAGGTACAACTTATGCGTCTTTACAATACAGAAAATAGTTCTCTGCGCTCGCACGACATATGAGCCACAGCGGGACTCGTATGTATATGTGTGTGTGCCGAACGGAGCCGATGCTCCTGCTTGCCCGCTCTCGCACAATCGCGACCGCGTGCAGAAATCGCGGTGTCACACACGACAAAGAAAAAATGATTAAGCTATGAACTAGCGATCGTATATCCGTGAGTTCTGTGTGCGCTTCCAACGGTTACTGACTCGTTGGTCTTTTTTCCCGCACGAGTGACACTTGCGTGCGCTCTATAGCGCCGCACGGAAAACGGATGCGTGCGCTTTTGGGGAGCTCAAAGTCCCCACAAGGTTATCGTAATGATCTGGTCGGTGTTCGGTTCGGTTTGAAAAGTCCTGACCCCGCTATCGGGGCTCGTTTATTAAAAAAAAACTACAAATATGTACAGCTTAAAATTACAGAATAATTGGTACGGCGGTATGATGTACAATAGAAATAAAGAAACAAACAAAAAAAAGAGAAAGGTATCGCAAGTGAGCGCGGTATCGGAGATGGCTGTCCCACACGGTTCGTGATCCGTATTTTCGTAACAGATTAACCGAGACTGTAATCGACCCTGTTAAACGGCGTTTGGTAATAACGCAGATAAACGCGCCGTTGTTATGATTCGACGTTAATTATCGGCGATCTGTTGTTATCAATACGAATCGAGAACGGTCGCCAGCAGAATGCCGTTGGTAGAATAAAATGTCGTTAAAGACTCGCGCCCGGTGATATCGATATAATCTGCCGAAATATGATAACGGTTGCCAACACAATGTCGTTGGTCATTCTACACGTCAATGGATGAAAGATCGAGAGAGACTTGCGACCGATGATAGCAATATAAAACGCGAGACTTTAACGGTGGTCGCAAACAAACGGCGATAAGCAAGACCGTTAATAAACACGTGACTGTTGAGCGGTTATTGATGATTCGCGCTCGGTGATATCATTATGAATCTGACGAACAGGTAATCGTTATATACAATCGGTGATCACGCAAACATGTGAATGAATACGGTGAGGTTTCAAACGATGTGCGATCAGGACGTTAGCGTCAGGGTGGCTGCGGAGATTAACTCGGTAAAATTTTGGTACGAAGCCCCGGCGATAGGTCGCTGTAAAACTAAATATCTTGATAGAACTGATAATGATTCGGGACGGTGGCTAACTGCTGCCGGCTTTCGCAACAGAAACTTAAAAATATTCTGTGCCGGTGGCTAACTGCTGTCGACACAGACAGACGAACACTTATAAATTCGTGGCGTGGAGACGGTGGCTAACTACTGCCGGCTCTCGCAATAGAACTTAGAAATAATTCCGGTCTTGCGGATCTAGTTGCGAGACGGTCGGTCGTCTGAGCTCGTACTGCCGGGTTTTGTAAATCTTTCCCGGTGGTTCGGTATAGTACTTGGAAAGTTTTACTCACCGGCCTAGGTCGCGCTCACTGGACTTCTTCTTTCGCTTAGCTGGTCTTCTGGAACTTCTCGGTCTTCTCGGTTGCTACTGCTGCTACCTCGATGGAGCTCTGTTCCGAAAACTGTGTTGTCGAGAGAGGTTATATACCCTTATCGTTTCCTTGGCGGTAATCGACCGATAATCGGGAGGGATTTTCCCCCCCGATTTCTCGGAAATTAGCTTATGTGTTCGCGCGAATTACCCCTTTTGCCTCAGGGGGGGGGATTTTTCTCCGAGCGCTTTGCCGAAATGGCTCGGCCTTTTCCGGTTGTATGCCGAGTTGCCGCGGTACAGGTGTACAGTGCTACTGAGGGGGCATGCGGCGGTGGTTAGCCGTGCGACAACTGCTGGCCGTCGTCGACACGGTAGTAACGGGGGCAAGTCTTACTTGATTCCTGTTACAAATTTAATTTGTCGAGATAATTCCTTGCCTTTTCAGATTCTCCTTGTTTGAAGTCTAAGTTTCACCGAGAGCCATACGTTTTTGATGAGACTTGCATTCGGTGATTGTGACGATCAATCTAAGTAACTCAATGTTATTTTCTTGTTTTCATACAGTACAAAGACTTTTATGTTTAGGATTATTGTCCTCTGGTAGCATCTATTTTACATTTTTCCTTATAAACCACTTTTAGGCAGATGACAATTCAATGTTATTTTCTTGTTTTCATATAGTACAAAGACTTTTATATTTAGGATTATTGTCTTCTAGTAGCATCTATTTTACATTTTTCCTTATAAACCACTTTTGGGCAGATGATAATAAAGTCATCCCATAACTTCTGACCATTTTATCAGCGTGTAAATTGTCTGTGAAAAAATGCAAAGCGCCAAATCCTTTTTATTTTAAGAAACAGCCCCAAATGTGCAACTTTATCAGATCAATCTGCTAAATGAGTCTATTTGCTGGGAGTATATCAGGTTCGAGTGATAGAAGTATCTGCCCAAAAAGAAGCTTCGTCAGAACAAATTACATTGCCTCAATTATAGCCCATATTTTTTTACGCCCAAGCAATTCTTTTCTCGACGTGTTTTTCAGACAGCGGAAGTTTCTTCACTTTGCTTCGATATTTTTCATTATAAGCACGTATACATCTTCTTATTGTGTCACATGACATATGATTTAGCCCTTTTTTTCTTCGATACGGCGTCAATCCACCTCACTATGATATTGTCTGCAAATATTCATACAATCAGTGTATCTACTGTCCGTCGTTATCTGCATAGAATTACGTTTCGGGAAATCATCGACTTTTTTCACCTCAATAAGTAGCGGTTGACCCCCTTACTTACAAATACCTTAAACTTTTCATATACTTAATAATAGCAGAGCACGACATTTTTGGTCTTTCAGGATGTGTACAAAAAACAAATCATCAAAACGCGATGCGTATGCACGCATAACGAGATGTATGTCTTTTTGTCACGAAGGTCGAACAACAATTGAAGCTTTCTATTCCAAGCATTTTCATGAAATTGTCCCTCTACCAACTCTTTGAAATTTCGCGTCTAGCAGTTTCCATGTAAAAGTCCTACCGGACACACCTTTATCAAACAGACTGTATATATATACGCATAATTATAAGAGATATAAGGGTTATTCAAATATAAACCGTATTTTTTACCTGCGGACTCAGAACATAGACATAGGAATATAGGGACAGAGCATAGAGTTGCGGAGTGATAACCATTGCGGGACGAGGTAAACTGTGCTTAAATCTAATTGGTGGTTGTGCCGTGTGTAAGTATTTGATACATACATAGATGTGTATGAAGTTGTGTGTGAGTGAAATTATGAAAAAAAGACACATGCATAACTTCTGCAAAATACTGTCAGTGTAAATAGTTGTTATCATTTTGTTACATTTACTATTTGCCAGTGACAGTCAAGTCGTTGCATCACATGCTCTGAATATGCGCACTATTGTAGCCAATGAAACTTAGACACAGTCGCCCCCCGCATTTCAGCATAACCCCCTCGCCTATCTTACGGGCTTATGCTCTGTCTCTATATTCCTATGTCTATGACTCAGAAAGAGCCGCAAGAGGACTGAGGCCGGCGTGAAGTTGGCACCTCATTTTTTAGTACCGCAAGTTTTAACGATAGTTCTATTGGTACCCACAATAGTTTCACAGTTCCTGACATGTTATACCAATAGTTCTGCCGAATTAGTTAACAAAATAGCAGATTGAAAATATCAGGTGCTAACTTCCCGTAGCACCATAATTTCCAAAAAAAGCCATTTTAGCATAAAATCTTATAGCTCTAGAATAGTTCTATAGTTCCTGATATGTTTTAGCAAAAGTTCTGGCTTCTAACAAATTTTAAATAATTTCTGAAACTTAGCGCCAGCACCGCAAGAATAAAGTATCAGTTTGCCTGGCAGTTCCAACCGACTTCTGGGTTTCTTTTAGTAGTTCTACAATAGTTCCAACGCTTTAGGTGGGTCTCGTCGCGAGCGCCGGCCTTTAACTATTTTTAAATAATTTTTGAAACTAAACGCCAGCACCGCACCACAAGAGTAAAGTATCAGTTTGCTGGCAGTTCCAGCCGACTTATGGGTTCCTTTTAGTAGTTCTACGAGGGTGGTCCGATAAGTACTTAGCCTACAAAAGAAAAACGAAAATTTTGGAAAAGTGGCGATTTATTTCTCAACATAGTCTCCTTTTAGCTCAATACACTTGACCCAGCGATGCTCCAACTTCTTTAACCCGTCTGAAAAATACGTTTTCTCGAGGTCTGCAAAGTAGGCCTCCGTGGCGGCGATGACCTCCTCATTCGACTCAAATTTCTGCCCGGCGAGTGACTTTTTCAAGTTTGGAAACAAAAAGAAGTCGCACGGGGCCAAATCTGGAGAATACGGTGAATGGGGCAGCAGTTCGTAGCCCAATTCGACCAATTTGACCGTGGCGAGGGCGGAGGTGTGAGCCGGTGCGTTGTCATGGTGGAAGAGCACTTTTTTCTTCGCCAAATGGGGCCGTTTTTTCTGCAATTCGGCGTCGAATCGGCCCAATAATTCGGCATAGTACAGCCCTGTGACCGTTTTGCCCTTCTCCAGGTAGTCGATGTAAATCACACTTTGTGAATCCCAGAAAACGGTGGCCATCACCTTTCCGGCCGATAGGACAGTCTTCGCCTTCTTCGGAGCACGTTCGCCGGGTGAAGTCCACTGTTTCGACTGTTCCTTGGTCTCTGGTGTGTACCAGTGGATCCATGTTTCGTCGACGGTCACGAAACGACGCAGAAACTCCTTCGGATTGCGCTTAAACAGCGTCAAACACTGCTCTGAAGTGGTCTCACGGTTGCGCTTGTTGTCCGGAGTGAGCAAACGCGGCACCCATCGCGCCGACAGCTTTCTCATGCCCAAAATTTCATGCAGGATATGACCCACGCGGTCTTTTGAGATGCCTACTGTCTCAGCTATCTCGCGCACCTTCAATCGGCGGTCTGCCAATACGAGATCGTGGATTTTTGTCATGTTATCCTCCGTGGTAGCCGTTTTCGGGGCACCTGGGCGTGGCTCATCAAAAACCGACGTGCGACCACGTTGAAACTCGTTAAACCAATTTTTGACGGTCGCCATCGAAGGAGAAGAGTCACCGTACACAGCATCCAAGTGCTCTTTGATTTCGCTGCGCGATTTCCCTTCCAAAAACAAGAATCGAATCACCGACCGATATTGCTCTTTTTCCATTTTTCTAAAATCCGCGGACACGCCCGCTTTCACACGCGGTCAAAACAAAACTACGAGTCCGATTCGGCTGAAATTTCGACAGTAGCCGTCTACGAGAATGTACTACACGATAGTAAATTTCTCTTGCGATAGTAGAGCCATCGGGCGGTGAGGCTAAGTACTTATCGGACCGCCCTCGTATAATAGTTCCAGCGTATTAAGTAGGTATCGTCGCGGGTGCTGGCCTTTAACTATTTTTATATAATTTTTTAATCTTAGGGCCAGCACCGCACCACAAGAGTAAAGTATGAGTTTGCAAGTAGTACTAGTCGAGCTCTTGGTTTTTTTAGTAGTTTTACAATAGTTCCAACGCCTTAGGTGGATTTCGTCGCGGGTGCCAGCATTTAACTATTTTTAAATAATTTTTGGAACTGAGCGCCAGCACCGCACCACAAGAGTAAAGTATCAGTTTGCTGGTAGTTCCAGCCGATATCTGGGCTTCTTTTAGTAGTTTAGTCTGTCAGCAAATTGATACTTTAGTCTTGTGGTGCGGTACTGGCGCTAAGTTTCAAAAATTATTTAAAAATAGGTAAACGCTAATACCTCCGACGAAACCTACTTAAAGCGTTGGAACTACTGTAGAACTACTAAAAGTAACCAAGAAGTCGACTGGTACTGCCAGCAAATTGATATTTTACTCTTGTGATGCAGTGCTGGCCCTAAGTTTCAAAAATTATTTAAAAATAGTTAAAGACCGGCATCCGCGACGAAACCTACCTAGAGCGTTGGAACTATTGTAGAACTACTAAAAGAAACATGGAAGTTTGCTGGAACTGCCAGCAAACTTATACTTTACTTTTGTGGTGCGGTGCTGGCGTTTAGTTTCAAAAATTATTTAAAAATAGTTAAAGGCCGGCACCCCCGACGGGACCCACCTACAATGTTAGAATTATTGTAGAACTACTAAGAGAAACCCAGAAGTCGGCTGGAACTGCCAGCAAATTGATACTTTACTCTTGTGGTGCAGTGCCGGCGCTATGTTTAAAAAATTATTTAAAATTAGTTAGAAGCCAGAACTTTTGCTAAAACATATCAAGAATTATAGAACTATTCTAGAACTATAAGATTTCGTGCTTGAAATGGCTTTTTTGGAAGTTGCGATGCTACGGGAAGTTAGCACCTCATATTTTCAATCTGTTATTTTGTTAACTAATTCGGCGGAACTATTGTTATAACTTATCAGGGACTGTAGAACTATTATGGGTACCAATAGAACTATCGTTAAAACTTGCGGTGTTAAAAAATGAGGTGCCGGAAAAAATGAGGAGGAACTTCTCCGGTAGGACCGAGGCGTTCCAGGCAGTTAGGCAGAGATGTGTAGAGGGGAGCGACTCCTTGCAACATTCCTCAGTTGCTGTTCCCTTACAAGGAGATGACGCAACCTGTTTCATCGATTTCAACACGAGTCATAGCACACTCGATAGCTATGATGCCGTGTATACCGTGTATGGTAAACGCCCTAACATAATATGCGTGAATGCGTCTTTGTTTACGAGTAATTTACAGTTAAAGTTTGGCTCGCAGAGCCGTGCCACACATAGGGCGCAAGTTACGACATTCTTTTACGAAGCGGCGTGGCTGAGCAGACAGAGGCTCCCGCGCCGCGAACACTTTTGCGCCGACGACGGCGTTCGAGTCCCGCCGACGACTGGTTCGTTTTTTTTTTCGTATGTAAAGACATGTAATAAATATTTTTATATTGTTCTTATGTATAATTCCTTTTTTGGTTTCTACGCTATTAATCAAGGCTAATTAGGAGAGTCAGGTCTTTCAAATATGAACACAACTTTTTTATTAATTACAATAAAATGTTTTTTTCGTGTAAATCTATTTCGCATAAATATTTCGTATGGTATGGGAAAGAAATGGCCAGACAGTGATTATTTTGTGTGAGAGAAACCCGAGAGCCGTTAGAACCGTTACAAGTGGAAGGAACTCTCTTCCCTTTCCCCTTCTCGCAGAAGGATTTTCATATTTTGTGACGTGCTCGCTTCATTCTCTAGGCAGTCTTCGTAACGTGAACAGTGAAAAACTCGTTTAAATTGGAAACCACGTAGATGAAGCAACGATCAGCTATGTGCAAAATCTAGCAAAATGTGATATTACGAAAGAAGAGTTGACGGACGCAATAGAATATCTTCGAGGTAAATATATTGAATGTGTGAGCAATGGAAAGATATATTTGTACGTATTGTTATTGGCCTTGTATACAATATCAATTATATTGAATTCATATTTGCAGATGTCCTGATACAATTTAATTTAATTAATAATGAAGCGCCAAGAAAATTATCAAAAAATTCCAAATTAATTGGCGGAAAATTGTTTGAAAAATTAATTAAACTGTTGAGAAAACATAAAATGTCAAATGAGGTGGAATATTATATAGCAGAAGGAGAAGACGTGATTGAAGAAGACGCGATGGAAGATGTTCAATCGTCTTCTTCGGACGAGCCTCATACGAGTCAAAGAACGGAAGAGTCTTCTCCGGACAAGCCTCATAAGAGTCAAAGAACGGAAGACTACGAACCTCCGCAAAAAGTTGCAGCGATGGATCTAGTGCCGTATGACGTAAAATTGAAAATAGTTATGACCGCAAACGAACATCCGAATTGGAGCTTCCGTACGTTACAAAGCAAGTTTAAACAGCATTTGCATTATCACAGTGAAGTTGCACGCTTCCGCAAATATATTTTATCTGGTGGAAATTATTGGGATAAGCTGCAATTAATAAAACGGAATGTGTATGATCGGTTTACGGAAGCAAGAGAGCAAAGGCAACTTATTACACGACGTCTCCTTCAACAGTGGACGATGGCTGCAGCCGTTCAATATAACAAACAAGGAGAAGAAAGCGAAGAACATGACAAAGCTTTCCGCTTTGTAGCATCGAACACATGGTTAACGTCATTTCTACGTGAATATAAAATTTCTAACCGTCGAGTTGTTCGGTATTTATCAAAAAGAGAAATAATATCACCGCAAGCTGTGATGGAATCCGCTGTACACTTTCAAGAATTAATTAGAAGTATATCACCGGATTACGACCCGGATTTCATAATAAATTCTGACCAAACGGATTGCGAATATCGCGTAAATGTTGCACGAACGTACACGCATACTGGCGAAAAATTCGTACAATTATATCATATATCGGCGATCTAAACAAAGTGACTCACTCTTATACTGCACAATATTCTGTCACACAATCGGGCAAGCTATTAAATAAAGTGTTCGTTTGCTTACAAGAGACTTTCGACACATTTGGAGTCCGGGTACAGAAAGAGGTAGATGCGTTATTGCTATTATGTAAAAATGTTGTTCCAGTTTGCTCCAAATCAAATTAACAACGTCTCTCTACCAGCAATATTTGAAACTGGTTCTCAAGCCATACGTTGGTAATCATCAGTTTTTATTTCTTGTTGATTCTTGGGGAGGACAAAAGAATATCCATATGTATAACGAAATATTTCGCAATAATAACAATAGGCCAACGTTTAACCTACAAATAATACCACCAAAATGTACGCCAATTTGTCAACCGTGCGATGTTTATTTCTATAGACAGATCAAAATCATTATAAAGCGTATACAGAACTGTCCTTCTTTATATACCGGCGACGAAAGTATAAATTTGAACACTCGCGCTGATGCGATTCGTATACAATCGCTCACACACTATCTGTTATCAGCACCAGTTTTCAATTTTATGCTCCAATATGCGTGGTATGCGTCCAGTCTTATTGACAGTCGCGAGGTATTTTACAACGTCAATCAAATATGTTTTCCACCAACTGTACATAGTCAAAAGTGTATTTGTGCAAAAAATTATGCGTTCATTACGTGCAGTTGGTGCAAAAAACTATTATGTTTTACATGCTTTTATACGGCATTCCATCCGCAGAGTTGCGACTGCATGACCACATTTTATAATACGTAACTTTCATTTGTGTGCCTTATATTTGTCTTATGTGTGTGTGTATGTGTTTTGATATGGACAAAAACATTTTATTGTAATTAATAAAAAAGTTGTGTTCATATTTGAAAGACCTGACTCTCCTAATTAGCCTTGATTAATAGCGTAGAAACCAAAAAAGGAATTATACATAAGAACAATATAAAAATATTTATTACATGTCTTTACATACGAAAAAAAAACGAACCAGTCGTCGGCGGGACTCGAACGCCGTCGTCGGCGCAAAAGTGTTCGCGGCGCGGGAGCCTCTGTCTGCTCAGCCACGCCGCTTCGTAAAAGAATGTCGTAACTTGCGCCCTATGTGTGGCACGGCTCTGCGAGCCAAACTTTAACTGTAAATTACTCGTAAACAAAGACGCATTCACGCATATTATGTTAGGGCGTTTACCATACACGGTATACACGGCATCATAGCTATCGAGTGTGCTATGACTCGTGTTGAAATCGATGAAACAGGTTGCGTCATCTCCTTGTTAGTAGCACCATGTAGCACCATGAATGAACAAGAGGTACCTACGACTGTTGCGTAACGCATTATCATCCGACTTCTCGCTAACGAAGGCGTCAAACCAACTGAAATTTTGGCCAAACTCCAAGCATAGTTTGGAGATGGTACCCTGTCAAGAACCCAATTGTTTGATTGGGCCAAAAAATTTCGCAATGGTCGTAATGCTGTGGAAAACGAAAGTCATGAACATCGTTCGCGATCGAATGTCACTGATAAGAACATTCAGGCCGTTCGCGAACTTGTGGAAAATGACCAGCGCTTAACTGTTGTCGAAATCTTATCGGAGGTGGGCATAAGGACTGCTTATCGTAACAAACGACGCCGGCAACCCATTCGCGACGTTCTGCTTTTCCATGACAACGCGCGGCCTCATACAGTCTTAATCTTTACCCCTTGACTGTGGAGACAGAAATGTACTAGTCGTGCCATTTTTGTGTTGGAAAAAATGTCGAATTTTCTTTATGATATTTTTATAATAAGGGTTTTTGGGGTCACTGAATCCAAATTTGATATTAAAATTCCGAAATTAAAAATGGCGAATTCAATATGGTGGGTCAAAATTATAAAAATAATCGGTTATTTATGAAAGTGAGTATCTATATGTTTTTGGGGTCGCTGAATCCGAATCTGATATAAAAATTTCAAAATTCGAAATGGCGGATCGACCATGGTGTGTCAAAATTATGAAAATAATCAGATTTTAATGAAAGTCGGTATTTATATGTTTTTGGGATCGCTGAATCCAAATTTGATATCAAAATTTTAAAATTAAAAATGACGGATCTAAATTTTGAAAATCAGATTTTTCATGAAGATTATAATTTTGACTCGCCATGTTGGATCCGCCATTTTGAATTTCGAAATTTTGATATCAAATTCTGATTCAGCAACTCCAAACACATATAGATACCGACCTGTATGCAAAAAACAATAGTTTTACTATTTTTTTTCTTCGATGCGTGTATACACGTCATCCACACTGGGTGGCACGACTTTTTCATGCGGCTATATACGTTATCCACAGTCAAGGAGTTAACCCGCGATAAACTCAGAGAAATATACTGGACACCTCTTGAACACCTTCCTTACAGTCCCGATTTATCCCCATGTGACTTTCACATGTTTGAGCCCCTGAAAGAGGCTTTAGGAGGGGAAAAATTTAACGACGATGCAGAGGTTGAGCAGTACATGCGCTGTTGGAGCGCCATTTTTCTTTTTTTGATGAAAGGATCAAGAAGCTACCTACAAAAGTTATGAAGAAAATGCATTCCGTTGAAGAGAATTATATAGAAAAATAATACATCGCTTTTGTTATTTCATTTGTTACCAATAAATCTGTAAAATTAATCCGGTTTATATTTCAAAGGTACCTAGTACTTGAAATCATGTTGCTATTTTTTACTGATTATTTATTAGTTATTTTTTTCTGTTTCAAGATCCACGTACCAAAGATTTCTTTCTGATTGACACACTATGGCGGGTCCCACTTTTAGCTATATTCTACGTATATAGTATATACGTTCTTCTGCCGAAGTTTATGGAAAAAAGGGAGCCCTACAAGTTGACCAGAATATTACAGATATATAATGTCTTACAAATTATATTTAACATGTACTTATTTTATATGGTAAGTTGTAAATTTAAGTACTCTTAAACTTTCGATTTCTCACTAAAGTAAAGATGAAAAAAGGATATTCTGTCACTTAATCATCAAATTATTCGATGTTACAGAAAATACCAAAAGCTAATATATAAAAAGTCATAACTTCGACCATGTTGTTAATTTCGTAAACTTTTTGATGCGCTTAAAGAAAAGAATGCTTCTAAATGTAATATTAGGTGCGCAACTAAGTTCCCGCTGTTTTTCAAGAGATGGCTCCAGTAGTAAGTGCTAGATGCTCGATTGTGACATAACCAAAACGTCATGAACCAAGCTTAGACATATGGTAAACAAACCGCTTTGACACATTAGTGATTTTGTTTTTGCGTCATATACTTTTGGTTGTGTGAAAATTTCTGATTTTGTGCCAAATAATCGTCATTTGCGGGAAGTGTTGCTTTTCTTCTTTCATTCGAAGAAAACGGCGGCTGAAGCGCATCGAGAACTCCAAAAAGTTTACGGAGATGCTGCTCTAAGTGAAACAACGTGCCGTGATTGGTTCCGTCGCTTCAAAGACGGTGATTTCGATGTTGACGACCGTTCGCGTGGAGGAAGACCAAAAACCTTCGAAGACGCTGAATTGGAGGCATTGCTCGATGAGGATCCGTGCCAAACTCAAAAAGAGCTTGCTTCAGCATTAGGAGTTACCCGCCAAGCCATTTCCAAGCGATTGCATGCGTTGGGAATGATTAAAAAACAAGGAACTTGGGTTCCTTATGATTTGAAGCCAAGAGACGTTGAGCGTCGTTTTTCGCCTGTGAACAACTGCTCCAGCGGCAAAAAAGGAAGGGTTTTCTTCATCGCATCGTTACGGGTGATGAAAAATGGATTCATTACAGCAACCCAAAGAGAACAAAATCATGGAGACTGCCCGGTCATGCTTCTACGTCGTCGGCTCGGCCGAATATTCACGCTGCGAAGGTTTTGCTGTGTATTTGGTGGGACCAGGGCGGTGTTATTTATTATGAGCTGTTGAAACCGAACGAAACCATCACTGGGGAACGGTATCGAACTCAATTGATGCGATTGAGCCGAGCACTGCGCGAAAAGCGGCCATAATACGAGCAAAGGCACGAAAAAGTGATTCTACAGCATGACAACGCTCGGCCTCACGTTGCCAAACCCGTTAAAACCTACTTAGAAACGCTCAAATGGGAAGTCCTACCCCACCCGCCATATTCCCCAGATATTGCGCCGTCCGATTATTATTTGTTCCGTTCGATGGCACATGGTCTGGCTAATCAGCAGTTCCGCTCATATGAAGACATCTCAAAATGGCTTGATTCGTGGATAGCCTCAAAAGACGAACACTTCTACCGTGACGGTATTCGAGCTCTGCCAGAAAGATGGGAAAAAGTTGTCGCTAGCGATGGGCAATATTTTGAATGATTCATTTGTAACCATTTTTTCACAATAAAGTTGCATTTTCATCAAAAAAACAGCGAGAACTTAGTTGCGCACCTAATATTTAACATTGTACCTGAATTATTCTAAGTTGATCACTGTATTATGTGAATGAAGAGAGCAAAATATTGCTGTTTTATAAAGGTTTAAAAAGATTTACACACGTTTTATATTTACACAGGCATTAGCTTTGGGTTGGTTAAGGGAATACAGCTTTAATTGTGAACCCGTCGATTTCTCATACGCACCAAGAGCACTACAGGTAATTGTAAGAAATTAATTTATTAATTTCACATATACAGGAACTAACAGTATGTGTTACTGGTACACTCCGTTTCTCAACTTGCCTTTCTTTTTTTCTCTTCTGCTCTTCCATCATTGATGTTAATTCTGCGGAATTTTCACGTGTGTTTTGTAAATAAGACGATATTTAATATATTATAAAGTTATGTCATAACTACGGGACATTACCACTCTTTTGCAATTCAATGTAAAAAAAAGGAGGAAGATCAATGAATAACAAAACAATACATAAGTTATCCATTTACCAGATATCAAGAGTGGTGTGGTATTACTTCATGCTGAAGGTCGTAGATCTGCTGGACACATTCTTCTTTGTACTTAGAAAGAAACAAAGTCAAGTTAGTTTCCTTCATATATATCACCACTGTGGCATGGTGATATTAACTTGGGGTGCCACTAAATATTTTCCCGGTGGTCACGGTACATTTACAGGTACGTATAATTGCAGTGATAAATGTAGTCGCGAAATATTAAGATCTTTAATAAGCCGGAGAAGTAAATAGTGCTCTACGATTAACAGTTAGCTCTTCGATTAATATACTTATATTACGGTTTTTTAAAATTACGTGAAATTTTATTTCTATACATGCATCGAGTTAAGTTATAAGCAATGTCTTTGTTTTCTTTTTGGCAAATGCCTTTCTTTTTTTATAAATTTACTTTATGTATAAATTTATTTATACATAAAGTATTTCCTGATAATATCAAACCAATGGCGATACCATCAATCCTCTTATATTCTATTGGGTGAGTGCAAAAGTTCGTGCGGAGTTTCAATAGATGGAGTTATAAGCGTCGTAAAGTGTTGTCATTAATACTTCCATCTACATATTATATAACGTTGGAAAGGTGACGTCTTCAGCTGTTATTAAAAAAAAAATCATTTGTTTTCATACAAACTGCTTCGAGAAATATCACTTTAAAAATGAGTATCGATAAGGTGCATTTACGGCATGTTATGCTTTACGAGTTTCGGAAGGGAATAAACGCCGCAGCCGTAAAAAACATTCAGGATGTTTATCAGGATGAAGCACCAGCTAAACGAACTGTGGAAAAATGGTTTGCTAAATTTCGGCGCGGAGAATTTAACCTTGAAGACGAGCCACGCTCTGGTCGACCTTCTGACATTGATGACGATGTTTTGCGTACTTTAGTGCTCAATAATCCGCGAGTTTCAACAGAAGAAGTTGCTACAGCACTAAACGTTGACCGATCAACCGCTTTTCGGCGTTTAAAAAAGATGGGATTCGATTTGAAGCTCGATATATGGGTGCCCCATTTGCTGACCGAGAAGAACAAAATCAAGCGAATTTCTACAGCCGTTTCTTTACTCGGGCGGCTCAATAACGAGTCGTTTTTGGATCGACTAGTGACGGGCGATGAGAAATGGGTCCTCTACAACAATGTTCAGCGCAAACGGACATGGAAACAATCAAGTGAGCATGGTGACGCAATGCCAAAGGCCAGTTTGCACCCGATGAAGGTGATGCTCTCTGTTTGGTGGGATTGCAAGGGCATAATCTATTTCGAGCTTCTCCCCGCTGGCGAAACGATTGATTCGGACAAGTACTGTCGCCAATTAACCAATCTGAATCGAGAAATAAAAGAGAAACGTCCGATTTTGTCAAATCGCAAGGGAGTCGTCTTTCATCACGACAACGCCAGACCACACGTTTCGAAAAAGACGCTGCGCAAACTGAAGAGCCTGAAATGGGATGTCTTAACGCATCCACCGTATTCTCCTGATATCGCACCATCTGACTATCACTTGTTCCGGTCATTGCAAAATTATTTAAATGGAAAAAACTTTGACTCTTTGGAGGCCTTAAAAAACGGCGTCTCTTCGTTCTTCGAATCTAAACCGCGCAGTTTTTATGATCGAAGCATCCGTATGCTGCCAGAACGTTGGGAAAAGATTATAGAAAACGATGGAGAATATATCATTGATTGAATAAAGATTTTTGTTTGCCTAATCACTGTGTGACTTTTACTCACAAACTCCGCACGAACTTTTGCACTCACCTAATATATAAAACTTAACTTTTTAAACAAAAAGAACGCCAAGTACAACACGTATTATGTTATTTTTAAAAATATCAAACTCAAATTATTTTTTTTAAGGTATATATGTATACATAAATTTCTTCAAGTAAAACTTATAACTACTAGGTGTGCAACTAAGTTTCCGGGTTTTTTTGGTGAAAGATGGAAAATTTCAAGAGAAATATAAAAAATAGTTTACTCAAAGTATCGTCCCTCACTAGCTACACATTTTTGCCATCTCTCTGGCAATACATGAATACCGCGACGATAAAACGTCGCGTCATTGTACCAAAACGATTCATCCAACCAATTTTGCACTTCTTCGAAATTGGCCAAGTGTTGCCCAGCCAAGCCATGCGCCATCGACCGGAACAAGTGATAATCGGAAGGGGCCAGGTCTGGCGAATACGGCGGATGCGGTAGCAGACCCCATTTCAGCATTTTTATGGTGTCCTGGACGATGGAAGTGCGATGGCACGGAGCGTTGTCGTGCTGCAACATCACTCGTTCGTGTCTCGTGTCCCATTCTGGTCGTTTTTCGACCAATGCATGGTCTAAATTGATCAGTTGTTGTCGGTAGCGATGCCCGTTGACAGTTTCGCCCGGCTCCTTTTCAGCAGATCATAGTACACGATTCCTTTTTGGTCCCACCAAACGCAGAGCATTGTCTTCTTTCCGAAGCGATTTGGCCGTGCCGTCGATGTTGATGCTTCGCCAGCACAAGTGAAAGCCACAATTTTTTGCGTTTGGGATTCTCGAAATATATACACTTCTTATCGCCAGTAACAATTCGATGCAGGAAACTCTTTCTTTCATGCCGTAAAAGCAAAATTTCGGAAATGGCTCTTCGATTTTCCATCTGTCTCTCAGTCAACTCATGCGGCACCCATTTTCCTTCCTTTTGAAATTTTCTCATGGCTTGTAAACGTTTGGAAATACCTTGGCGAGTCGTGTTTAATGCCTTCGCAAGTTGATCTTGTGTTTGCGTATCATCTTCACCTAGTAACGCTTCCAGATCAGCGTTTTCAATTGTTTTTGGTCTTCCGGAGCGCTCCTTGTTCTCAGTGTCGAAATCGCCACTTCTGGCGTTTAAACCAATTTTCACAGGTAGTTTTCGGTGGTGCATGTTCGCCGTAGGCCTCCTCAAGCAAACGACGTGCTTCAGCTGCACTTTTTTTCAAGTTAAAGCAGAAAAGCAAAGCTTCCCGCAAATGCTGTTTATTTGCCACAAAACTCGACATCTTCGTTGTTAGAAAAAATATTTTTGCGTTGCGATATGTGTTGGTATTACGGCTGGTGTATTACGACTGGTGGATTACGACTGGTGGACTATTGTTAACAGATGTCTAAGCTATAAAAAAAACTTCAGACATGTATGTCGACTATATGTGTCGTTAGCACCATCCATGTCTGAAACTCGGAAACTTAGTTGCGCACCTAGTATTTTAAAACTATACAACACTATTCTACTGTACACTCGCGAGCATAAAGGTTTGTGACCGTTTTTTGCAACTTTCGGAACGCATCCCGACTCGAGAAGAATGAGAGTCACTGCTCCGCCTGTGGAGCATGCCTGCGCAGTGACTCACGACGAAAGGCGAGAAATGAAATATACGCAGTGGGACATATTATAATAATACAGACTCAGATGAAATGAATACTCCAGTATTAAATGGAAATGAGGGAACACAGAACAGACAAGAATCATCCGATGTAAGTCTTATACTCTAGAGGACATCCGAAACAGGTAAAATCCGAACTTAATTAAGAGAATTAAGCTGCATTACGATAGTTACGATTCTGTTATACATTTATATATGATTTATTATTCCAACAATAGCCATCTTCTTTAGCAGAAGCAATGATATTGGATACAGAAGTAGCTGTTATAGCGAATTTTGAATTTTTGGGACATACAGACATGGACATGGAAGAGGAAGAAGGAGATGGAGACGATGAAATTTATGATGCAAATACAGATACCAAACCAAATAAAGTAACGCTTACTATCATTTTGCGTTTTAATGATATTGTTCACGCTATTTGTTAACATAATTTTTTATTTTTCAGGTATCTATCCCCCTTCTAGCGGAAGATGTTGATACAGATGCAGAGGCAGAAGTATTAAATGAATTAAATCTCCTCACAGAAATTGAAGAATCGCCACCTGGTTCTATCCATCTGGAAATGAATTCTTCAAAGGGGTTAGTAAATCCCTTTTTATTCGTGTACTTTAAGATAAAATATAAACCTATTACAATAATAGATATTTTGTAATATTGTCACATATAATCACATAATCTAATGATGCCTATAGGTTTATTTCATAGGAAACCATCTGTGTCGCAAGAAATAATATGTTAAGAATGTCAACAAACTATAACTCTTACATAGCAGAAAAAGCGACTCGATTGAAATACAGGAGAAAATTCTTGGAACTTACATCGTACGATATTTCTGCATCATTGTTAACATATAATTGTTCTAATTCTCCTAATTCCAGCGTGGAGTCACCGCCTTCTTTATTATTTGGGCGTCTTGGATCTAGTTGTAATCCTCTATGAAATAAACCTACAGGCATCATTAGATTATGTGATTATATGTGACAATATTACAAAATATCTATTATTGTAATAGGTTTATATTTTATCTTAAAGTACACGAATAAAAAGGGATTTACTAACCCCTTTGAAGAATTCATTTCCAGATGGATAGAACCAGGTGGCGATTCTTCAATTTCTGTGAGGAGATTTAATTCATTTAATACTTCTGCCTCTGCATCTGTATCAACATCTTCCGCTAGAAGGGGGATAGATGCCTGAAAAATAAAAAATTATGTTAACAAATAGCGTGAACAATATCATTAAAACGCAAAATGATAGTAAGCGTTACTTTATTTGGTTTGGTATCTGTATTTGCATCATAAATTTCATCGTCTCCTTCTTCCTCTTCCATGTCCATGTCTGTATGTCCCAAAAATTCAAAATTCGCTATAACAGCTGCTTTTATATCTAATATCATTGCTTCTGCTATAGAAGATGGCTATTGCTGGAACAATAAATCATATATAAATGTATAACAGAATCGTAACTATCGTAATGCAGCTTAATTCTCTTAATTAAGTTCGGATTTTACCTGTTTCGGATGTCCTCTGGAGTATAAGACTTACATCGGATGATTCTTGTCTGTTCTGTGTTCCCTCATTTCCATTTAATACTGGAGTATTCATTTCATCTGAGTCTGTGTTATTATAATATGTCCCACTGCGTATATTTCATTTCTCGCCTTTCGTCGTGAGTCACTGCGCAGGCGTGCTCCACAGGCGGAGCAGTGACTCTCATTCTTCTCGAGTCGGGATGCGTTCCGAAAGTTGCAAAAAAAACGGTTACAAACCTTTATGCTCGCGAGTGTACAAAAGAAGTGATATATTGGAACAGTAGCGCCAATCGAGAAACCTACCATATATACGAGGGTTTTATATTTCGGGCCTTTTATATTTCGGGAATAGAGAACAAAAAAGGAAATTAATCATCGTACATGGGTTTATTATTTTTCAAAATATTCTCTATGAAGATCAATACACTTTTGCATGCGCTTGAACCAATTTTCGAAGCACTTTTTCCACTCCGATTGAGATACCTCCAAAACATGCATTTTGAACGCATCAACCGCTTCTTCAGGCGTCGAAAAACGTTGACCTCGTAATTTATTTTTGATTTGCGGGAATAAAAAGAAGCATTGGGTGCCAAATCAGGGCTGTACGGCGGATGACCCATCAATTCGACTTTTTCAGTTCTCAAAAAGTCTCTTGTTTGAGCCGATGTGTGAGAGCTCGCATTGTCCTGGTGGAGAATGATGCGTCTTCGGCAGTTGGTTTCCCTTATTTTTCCGAAGACTTCTGACAAACAAATGGTTGTATACTATTCAGAATTGACCGTCCGACATTGCACTAATGGTACAGTTGCTACATGTCAGGTTTTTCCGAAAAAACAGGCGACCATTTGCTTCGAAGTGGTTCGTGCGCGAACAACTTTTGTTGGATTTGGCTCATCTTGAAAGACCCATACAGTCGACTGCTGTTTACTTTCGAGCTCATATGCATAGATCCATGATTCGTCACCTGTTACGATATTATAGACGTATTTTGAAGCACCGCAATCGTATTTCTTGAGCATTTCTTTCGACCAATCGACACGAGCCTTTTTTTGAGCGATTGTTAAATTATGTGGGATCCAACGCGAACAAATTTTTTTGACAGCCAAATGTTCATGCAATATTGAATGTATGCTGGTTCCACTAATGCCCAAGGATGCCTCAATCTCACGATAAGTCACATGACGATCTTGCAATATCAGTTCACGCACAGCATCAATGTTTTCTGGAACAACAACCGATTTTGGACGACCTTCACGAAATTCATCACTAAGCGAACTGCGGCCACAATTGAATTCCGTATACCATCGATATATAGTGGTTTTTGATGGTGCTTCATCGCCAAAAGTCGAATTAAGTTCATCGATGCACTGTTGTTGAGATAATCCACGTCGAAAGTTGTAAAAAATAATCGCACGGAAATGTTCACGACTTAATTCCATTTCTTGGCCGACATCAATTTTTCATGTCACTGTAAACAACACAAATGGCGCATGGACATCAAAACGTTCTGAGTAAGTATTGGGTTGGCAACTAAGTGATTGCGGATTTTGTCGACAGATTTTACGGATTTTACACTTTCTTTTGTTTCGTTAACGTGTTCAAGTACCTAACCTATATTTTTTTCTTATTGTTTGGACTTCTACCTTTCATTTAGTAGAAAAATTATATCGATTAGTTCTTTAGTTTTGTTTTTATCCCGATTTAAAAATGGAAGAGCAAGACGTGCACTTCAGACATATTTTATTGCATTATTTCCGAAAAGGCAAGGACGCATCGCAAGTACACAAGAAGTTGTGCCGTATATGGGAATGAAGCCTTGAAAGAAAGGCAGTGTCAAAATTGGTTTGCCAGATTTCGTTCTGGTGATTTTTCATTGAAAAATGCTCAACGATCTGGCCGTCCAGTTGAAGTCGATGAGACCCATATCAAGGCCATTATCGATTCAGATCGTCATAGCACAACACGTGATATTGCAGAGAAGCTCAATGTATCGCATACATGCATTGAAAAAAATTTTAAAAGTAAATTTAAAATTTTGAATTTTCATTCTTATTTAAAATCCGCAATCACTTAGTTGCCAACCCAATATACTGACAAAAAGTCGAACTTTACGTTAGGGACGTCGGTTGTCAGATGGCAGCACCTGGATCCATTCCCGAAATATAAAAGGCAACCCTCGTACCAGGTCTGTAATGTGTAAATATGAAACCGGAATTTGCCCATAGATGGCCCTAGCTATCAATATAGTTATCGTCAAACCGTGTCATTGGCGCAATTTCCATTTGTTGACATCTGACAAATATTTTCAACTCAAGGTCTTAAAAGGATAGCAACAAATGATCGATTTGAATCAAGCTTTGCGTGAAAAACGACCAGAATATCAAAAAAGGCAATATAAAGTGATTTTGCTTCATGATAATGCATCATCACACACAGCAAAACTGGTCAAGGAAACGATTGAGGCGTTTAGTTGGGAAATACTTTCGCACGCGGCTTACTCACCAGACTTGGCTCCGTCCGACTACTTATTTGCATCGACAGGACACGTACTTGCTGAGCAGCGCTTCACTTCTTACGAAAATGTACGAAAATGGCTCGACTGGTTTGCCTCAAAAGAGCAACAGTTTTTTTGACGTGGCACAAATTGTCAGACAGGTGGGAAAAATGTATAGCTAGCGATGGGCAATATTTCGAATAAAATATTTTTTATCATTTTCATACAATAAACGTGTATTTTCTATACAAAAATTCCGGTTTCATATTTACATACCTGGTATATGATTATTGTATACTTAATATTTTTAGAAATCTCAAATTCAAATTATTTTCTTTCTTAAGATATATATTATGTACATAACATAAGTTTTTACAAGTAAAACTTATCAAGTTATTTTTCTTTTAAGATATATATGTACATAAGCTTTTACAAGTAAAAATTATATCGTGTTGTAAAAATTTAACATATTTATTAATAATAACCAATATGTATGTTACGTATTATCTTTAGACATTCCCTCTCTCACTCTTCCCCTTCACTCTCTGATCTCACTCTCTGATCTCGCTCTCTCTCTCTCTCTCTCTCTCTCTCTCTCTCTCTCTCTCTCTCTCTCTCTCTCTCTCTCTCTCTCTCTCTCTCATTTCTCTCTCTCTCTTTCCCTCTCCCTCTCTCTCTCTCTCTTTCTCTCTCTCTCTCTCTCCTCATCTTTCCTTCTCTTTCTCTCTCTCGCTTTCACTCCTTTCTCTGTGTCACTCTTCTTTCTGTGTCACTCCTCTCTCTCTCTCCCCTCCCCCTCCCTCCCTCTCCTTCTCCCTCTCCCTCTCTTTCTCTCCCTCTCTCTCCCCCTCTTTCTCACTCCTCTCTCTCTCATCCCCCCCCTCTCTCTCTCTTGCATATTTTTTCCTATACTGTATTCTAGCATATCTCTCGCTTACTCGCTCGCATTTGCTATTGTCTGCATCTTCAGCGCTGCCGTAGCGTCCCTGGTGTCGAAAAAGCGAGATGCATACATATTCTTACTTCTGTACGTCCGAAGCTTCTTACTTTTTTACTGAATCGAAATTTTCCGTGACTTTATGTTAAAATACTTCCACTTAAAGACAATGTACACAAAAATCACAAGAATATTTTGCTTCCTATTTTTTAAGGCCGATTCAATTGGGACTAAAAAACCTCGATCGGTTCAGCCATTGCTGAGATATGAATATCTCACTTCGTTTGAACTCACAGTTTCGCGTAATATAGGCACGGTATGCCTTTTGATCGTCGTTAACAATTATATAATATGCAACTGTGAGAATTTGTATTTTATGATCCTGTTTATCGATCGGTAATATTTTTTTCAGGATTAATCAACACATTCGTTCACTCGATAATGTACACACACTATCTGCTGTCATCCATGAAAATAGATACGAAATCATGGAAGAAGCACATCACTCAGCTACAAATGCTGCAATTCTTTATATTGGCGTATCATATCTCCCAATTACTGTGGACGGATTGTGGTTTCCCACGATGGTCAGTGTTACTGTTGCTGCCGCAATATATTTTCATGCTCGTATTATTTGCGGAATTTTACTACAATGCATACATTAAAAAGAAGCCGGCGAGTGCAGCAGTGATAACGAACATGGAGACATACAGCATCCCCGCGGAAATCTCGAATGGCAAATTGAAAGAGCGATAAATTCGCGTGGTGAATTATTATCCGTAAAAATTGTTTCTGCTATTATTTTCCACTCTTAATATATCGGTGTCAAAGAGTTGAACGTTAGTCTTTTATTACTTGTGAACTTGCCACGAAATTATCGCATTTTACGATAGTTTCCCTTACAATATACAATGTACGTCTGTCATTTGATAAATCCTGAGCCTAATAATGAAGCACTTATATTTTTGTACAAAATGGGTTTTATTTTTCACTGTAATGTCCTTTGATCTTGATAAATATTGTCGACCTCTTTTCTAATCCTCTCATTCTGTCAGTGAAGTAGGTCAAGTCCTGCAAAATACTCGTTTACAATTGCAATCACTTCCCCATTGGTTGCGAATTTTTTTCCTCTGGACCATTTCTTCATGTTCTAGAATAAAAAAGTCGCAAAGGTTGGATCACGTGAACACAAGGGGAGGAGTAAGTCATAACGTAATTCAAAGCATTCAAAGCAAATTCTTAAATAATAAAGCATTTTGGCCATAAAGATTGCAGATGTGTGGACTGATATGTTGTCCGGAAGAAAAAACACCTTTTTTTTTTTCAAATCACTTTTTGCGATCTCTTCCTTTAAATGTTCTGATAATGATGCATTATATACATCAGTGATAGTTGTTCCTTTATGAAGATAATCTATAAGAAATATGTTATAGATATCTCGAAAAAACAGATCTATACCCAGTGTTACGTCTTGGAGGAGGAGCGCAACGTGTACTCGCGCTTGCGATGTAGATCAAGGGCCAGAGGGGTCCATTTATTCCGATCACGACATACGGCGGGTGGTCCACTTTTAGGTCAGAGAACTAAATCTCTTTACCTGGGACTGGACCGTGAGTTGATAGTTAGAATCGGGGATACATTGGAAAAGGGGTGAACGTGATTCAAATTATAAAATAAAATTAACCCCTTGCCTGTGGATGACATGTATAACCGCATGAAAAAGTCGTGCCACCAGTGTGGATGACGTGTATACATGCATCGAAGAAAAAAAATAGTAAAACTATTGTTTTTTGCATACAGGTGGGTATCTATATGTTTTTGGAGTCGCTGAATCAGAATTTGATATCAAAATTTCGAAATTCAAAACGGCGGATCCAACATGGCGAGTCAAAATTATAAAAATAATCGGATTTTTATGAAAGTGGGTATCTATATGTTTTTAGGGTCGCTGAATCCGAACTTAATATCAAAATTTCGAAATTCAAAATGGCGGATCCATCATGGCGAGTCAAAATTATGAAAATAATCAGATTTTAATGAAAGTCAATATTTATATGTTTTTGGGGTCGCTGAATTTGAATTTGATATCAAAATTTCGAAATTCAAAATGACGGATCCAAATTTTGAAAATCAGATTTTCATGATTTTTATAATTCTTTTTTTGCTTTTGCGGCATGAAAGAAAGAGTTTCCTGCATCGAATTGTTACTGGCAATGGGAAGTGGATATATTTCGAGAATTTCAAACGCAAAAAATCGTGGCTTTCTCCTGGCGAAGCATCAACATCAACGGCACGGCCAAATCACTTCGGAAAGAAGACAATGCTTTGCGTTTGGTGGGACCAGAAAGGAATCATGTATTATGAGCTGCTGAAAAGAAGCTGTCAATGAGCATAGTTACCGACAACAACTGATCAATTTGAACGAGGCATTGCTCGAAAAACGACCAGAATGGGACACGAGAAACGAACGAGCACGACAACGCTCTGTGCCATCGCACTTAATTCGTTCAAGACACCATCAAAACGCTGAAATGGAATCTGCTACCGCACACGCTGTATTCATCAGACCTGGCCCCTTCCGATTATCATTTGTTCCGGTCGATGGCGCATGGCTTGGCTGGACAACACTTGGCCAATTTCGAAGAAGTGCAAAATTGGTTGGATGAATCGTTTTGGTCCAAAGACGCGTCGTTTTATCGTCGCGGTATTCGTGTATTGCCAGAGAGATGGCAAAAATGTATAGCTATCGAGGGACGATACTTTGAATAAACCATTTTTTGTATTTCTCTTGAAATTTTCCATGTTTCATTGATCAAAAAAACCCGGAAACTTAGTTGTGCACCTAGTAGGTCACTATTGTACTGTAGTGTCTATGTGGCAGCATCATCTCTAGTCTCATAACTCGGAAAGTACTCAATAAAAAGATACTTTATCATAGCGTTTTGGAAAGGTCTTGAAGTCAACTATAAGAATATGATATGAAAGATAGAGGGTTCTATTTGAGAAAATTAGGTTGACCATCCTCTGACCTTAAGTAGATGTCCCAAGGTCAAAGCAAAGTCACTATTGTACGTCCCCCTCAACATCATACAACGTTTATTTAAAAAGGTTTTTTTGTAAAATTACATATTTTCGAAATATTTGCCTGTTAATATTAAAAATACTCACCCTGTATATGTATAGCCACATTTAAACTCTGCAATCCAAACTTTCACCATTGGAACAAAGGAGTAGAGTTACCGTAAACAGAATCCGACTCGGTTTTGATTTTATTTGTGGTTTTCCCTTTTAGATTTAAGTGTTTAATTACGGAACGATATTTGATTTTCTTCCGTCGTTGAACAAATACACTGATCCTCGTACTACAACTGACTGCCAAAACACAACTAGGTATATGGCTGAACATTTCGGAGCGGTTATTAAAAAACGTAGCTTTCATATCTTGCAACAGTTTCCACTCAGTAACGTCATATTCATGTTCAGGCTCGAAACTTATCAAACAACTCACGTACATATGGAAAATCACAAAATGTGAAAAATATTTACATTCTCTGCTATAGAATGTGCGCTTCTTGATTGAGATAATTGTCCTTTTCGTTCCTTGTCTTTCACCTCTTGAGTGTACTTGTAATATTATATATGTTTGTTGGTAATTTTGCAATACATCATGTCAAAATAATTAGTCAATTTTTTCCTTATAATAGCTATAGGTTCCGAAATGTACATAAGAAAGTCACTAAATATAGAAAATATTTATTACGTTGACACCATATAGAATGTAGCATACTTCTTGATTGAAGCAAAATTGCTTTTTTCCCTCTTTTTCTAGTTCTTTTTATTTAAAAATATTTGATCAAAATGTATTCATCGAATCAACTCAATGTCACTATTTTCTAAGATAAGAAACTATATTGAAATCCTCCAATAGACTTGCTAATTTAATCGATAGAAAACGTAGCGTGCTTTCGTATAGGTATAATAATTGATTATTCGACATTTCTTCACCGTCATGGACGGGTTAAGTAAATCCAATAGGTCAATATTACGCGGAAGGCAACATCTATGCAACAATTTTTGTGGGATGTATTTGTGTATGTACGTAACGTACTTCTCATTACAATACAATTAAAATAGAAATGGAAATTTGATTAGAGGAAGCTTGCTCGGCAGTTGCTTGGAGAATTTCGATGTGACTGGTTGTGACGTGTCGAAGTAAAAAAAGAAAATCGATACTTCAACACCAACGAACGAAAAACATGATTTAAAATAACTGTTTCGGGAAACGATTAGGGGAATAGATGCTTAGCTCAAAGAAGAAATAAAAAAGATAACGAAAAAGCGAGAAAAGTGAAGTAAAAGAGACAGAGAGAAGACAAGTTTCATCAAAATTATCCACCGACATCGAAACGAAAGAGTTAAGAGACGTACGGATTTTATAACAAAAAAATTGTAAACGATATACGATTTTCATTATGGCTGCAGTTCTAAACGAAGTGGTCAAAGAATATTTGGTTCTAAACGACCATTTAGCAGGTTGGTGTTTCACATTGTATTATGTTACCTTTAGGCCACTTTTTTACTTTTTTACTTTACGTACTTTGGCCACTGGATCTCATCGTTCCTAGTTTGATGAAAAGCTAATATTGATAGACTTACGCATATAATAAAAAAAAAAGTTTTTCGTCTTCATTCATGATCCATTGTATTGTTCGCCGCAAAGAGTCGTAACGTGTATTATTAAAAAATAATGAATCGTCTGCTATCAAAAACGTTTAAAACTTTTGAAAAAAAAAACGCACTACGAGGAAGAGAAATTCGCGGCCGTTAAAATTAAAGGACCATATTTAAAGTATCTTGTTATTTTATATCAAAATATTGATAAACGCATCGTGTTTGCTTCCTCACACGAAGCTATAGATGAGTGCTGATTTTAATTAAATGAAATCAAAATGGACAGTATCTTTGATCACTGATGACGTAATACATGTATACAGGTAAAATACATCAAACTGAACAAGATCTCTGAGGAGAATTATCTGTATAAAAGATTCCGCAATAGTTTTAAGAAATTAATTAAAGGATGTCGATAGTTGTGTAGTGTCAACGAATTCCTTAAAGTCATTGCGAAACTTACAAAACAGTAGCGGACTTTAGTCTACTGTCTGGTTTAACACACTTTTACACGAACGTTGTCTTATTAATTGCCAGACACCTATGTAGACGTAACATATACCTTCAATTAGAAATAATTTAATTAGGCAAGGGAATATTAAAGTTTGGTGCAAAGGGAACTAAAAACATATCGCATCATTTAATCTGTCACGTCACATTATCCGATATTACAGATTTTGAGGGAACGTAGGGAGTTCTTTCATAAGTATTATTTCAATTCGTTACATTTGATATGTTACGCAATACACAAACGTGAATTGGCGCAATGAAAAAGTAAAAAAAAGTAATCCGAATTTTGACATTTGAAAAATTTTCAAAGTGTTTATGCTCTATTCTCACCGATAATCTCAACATATTCTCGTAACAAACTTTGCCTAGATTTTCACATAAATGTGTGTGTGTATGTGTGTGTGCGTACAGTGTATTTGGTAAGAATGTGTCCGGCAGAACAAAATACATAAACATTGCCTGATTAGAACTATGATGTTTCATTGTTAGTAACATGTCTAAGTGTTTTCATTATCAATAATTGTTTAGCATTTCCGAGGCATACTTTCAATTAATTTTATGGCATATTCTTGATCTTCTGATCAATTTAATTTATCAAACTCCTTGAACTTCCACATCTTCTTTCCCTTAAGTTTCACCTAACGTTTTCAGTGAGATTTGCATTCGGTGACTATGACAGCCAATTCAGTAATTCACCGTTATTTTTTTGTTTCCATATGATACAAAGACTTTGATGTTTAGGATCACTGTCCTCTTGTAATATTCATTTTTCGTTTTTCTTGTAATAAATTACTTTTGGGCAAATGATACGAAAGCCTTCTCATAAATTTTGATAACTTTGCTATAATATAAATTGTCTGTGAAGAAATGCAAAGTGCCAAATCCTGGCTTCGAGAAGCAGCGCCAAGCGTGTACTTTTATCGGATATTTAACGATCCGCTGAATGAGCCTATTGCTGAGAATATACCAGATTCGAGTGATAGAAGTATCTGCCCACACACATAGCAGAGAAGGTTTGGAGTCATATAAATACTACGGGAGTGACGAACTGTGGGGTTCTTATCTTTGTTGTGACATACACGCACACAAAGAGGTGTAAATCCGGCCGTGCAACCTCCATGCGGTACACCTTGGATAATGCCAATGCTCTAACTTCCAGATCTTATAACTCAGAAAGTATCTAATCGAAAAATACTTTATTACAATGCTTCGCGAAACTTTCGAAATAATCTATATACAAGAATATGTAATGAAAAATGGGGGGTTTCGTTTAAAAAATTGGAGGTGACCTTAAAGTTTACTTTGAGAACGCTATTCAAAGTCATACTAATGCTATTAACTGATGCGTCACTTAAAACCCTATAACTTTTATTTAGACTATTTTTCTTTAAAATGTCGCGTTTACGAAAAAATCGGGTAACCCGGGTAGTCTGAAACACCCTATATATGTATGTGTGCGTGTAAGTGCGTGCGTGCGTGCGTGCGGGTGTGTGTGTGTGTGTGTGTGTGTGTGTGTGTGTGTGTGTGTGTGTGTGTGTGTGTGTGTGAAAAGAAAAAAGAGCATCTTTCTCCAATACTTCTTTTCCATTTAAAAAGTAGTCCCGTTTCAACACTTTATTTAACAAGTCAAATAACTTGCCAAACGTTTTTCCTATGTTTTTCCAGGGAGGTCCTTGGTGTATTTTTGATTTGTATTTATGTGTAGAAAATGTATGGAGTAGATTTTATCCATTTTCCCGAGGAGTAAAAAATCGGCATTTTTTAACATTATCCTTTTGCGTCTAATGATTTTCATGTAAAAGTTTTATCCGTTACGCTTTTATTAAACAAACTGTATGTACATGCATAATTATAAAAAGCACTTGAAATCATGTCGAAATTTTTTGGCTGATATTTTATTAGTTATCTTTTTCTATTTCAAGATCCACGTACCAAAGATTTTTTTCTGATTGACACACTATGGCGGGTCCCACTTTTAATTATATTCTACATGTATAGTATATATGTTCTTCTGCCGAAGTTTATGAAAAAAAGGGAACCCTACAAGTTGAACAGAATATTACAGATATATAATGTCTTACAAATTATATTTAACATGTACTTATTTTATATGGTAAGCTTAGTTGTATATTTAAGTACTCTTAAACTTTCGATTTCTCACTAAAGTAAAGATGAAAAAAGGACATTCTACTTAATCATTAAATTATTCGATGTTACAAAAGATATAAAAAATTCAATATTTAAAGAGTCATAACTTTGATAATGTTGAAAATTTCGTAAACTTTCTAGTGCGCTTAAATAAAAGAATGCTTCTAGATGTAATATTTAATATTGTATCTGAATTATTCTAAATTGACCATTTTGTTATATGAATAAAGCAAGCAAAATATCGCTGATCTACAAAGGTCTAAAAAGATTTACGGACGTTTTATATTTATACAGACATTAAATCTGGTCTGGTTAAAAGAATACAGCCTTAATTGCGAACCTGTCGATTACTCGTACAAACCAAAAGCAATAGCGGTAATTATAAAAACTTAATTAATTAATTACATACATACAGAAATTAACAGGATATGTCGTCTCACCTCATCTCTTACTTTACCTTCCTCTCTTTCTCTTCTGCTGTTCTTGCATCGATGATAACTCTGCAAAATTTGCACTTATATTTTATAAATAAGACGATATTTAGTGTCTTATAAAGTTATATCATAGCTATGAGATACCTTCACTTTTTTGCGCTTCGTATCAATATAAAAAAAGAAGAAAAGTCACTGAATAACAAAACAATACATAAGTTATCCATTTACCAGATATCCAGAGTGGTGTGGTATTACTTCATGTTGAAGGTCACAGATCTTCTGGAAACGTTCTTCTTTGTACTTAGAAAGAAACTAAGTCAAGTCAACTTCCTTCACGTATATCATCACTGTGGCATGGTAATACTAGCATGGGTTGGCACTAAATATTATCCCGGTGGTCACTGTACATTTATAGGTACGTATAATCGCAATGATAAAATGGGTGATCACCGAATGTTAAGATCTTTATATTAATAAACTGGAGAAGCAAGTGGTGCGTCATGATCAACTAGCTCTTCGACTAATATATGTGACGGTTTCTAAAATCCTTCTCCGAAATTTTGTTTCTATAGATCGAGTTAAGTCGTAGGCAAGGTTGCCAAATGTCTCCTTTATTCTGTAAAATTATTTGTATATGAAGCATTTTACGGCGATATCAATCCAACATTCTCATATATTTTATCATCGTTATTAACAACGATTATATAACATGCAACCGTGGAAATTTGCATCTCATCATGTTTCTTGATCGATTGCTGATATTTTCTTTCAGGAGTAATCAACACACTCGTTCACTCAACAATGTACACGCACTATCTGTTGTCAACCATGAAAATAGACACGAAATCGTGGAAGAAACACATCACTCAGCTGCAAATACTGCAATTTGTTATAATAGCCTATCACACTTCCCAATTACTGTGGACGGATTGCGGTTACCCGCGATGGATAGCGCTGGTGTTGCTGCCGCAACAAGTTTTCATGATCGTATTATTTGCGGAATTTTATTACAACGCGTACAGTAAGAAGAAACCGGCGAGTGCAGCAGCAACTATGAAAATGAAGACGGACGGCATCCCCACGTACATCTCGAATGGCAAATTGAAAGAGCAATAAGTTCGCGTGGGGTATTATCCCCTCGATTTGTCTCTGCTATTATTTTTCTATTGTTAATGTACTGATATCAAAAATTTAAAAGTTAGTCGATCAATACACAATGTACGTCAGTTGTTTAATAAATCTCGAGCCTAACAGTGAAGAACTTATATTTTTGGACAAAATCAGTTTTATTTGTCACTGTAGTTTCCTTTTATCTTGTTAAGTTTTGTCAATCTCTTTTTGAGTTCTCTCATTATGTTAGCGAAGTGGATTAGGTTAAGCCCTGCAAAATATTCGTTTACGGTTGCAATCATTTCTTCATTGACCGCGAATTTTTTTCCTCAAAACAATTTTTTCATTTGGAAATAAAAAACATCGTAGGAGCTAGATCAGGTGAATAGGGAAAGAGGGGGAGGGCAGTATGTGGTGTAATTAAATTAAATAGTCCCCATAATTTTTCCGAACAAATGAAACATTTTCGCCTTCTTTGAAACAATTTTGCCTGATGAAATTAATTGTTTTAACTACTTGCTTGCAGGTAGTGGTAAATCCATGTTTCGTTAACAGTCAAACGAATTGACTCAAGGAATTCTTTGCATTCCGTTTGAACCAGTTCAAACACTCTTTTGCAATGCTTTGTCGAATGCGTTTTTGGTCCAACCAACGTCAGGAAATACGGTAGCCGTCGCACAGTGAGATTTCTCATCCAAATTTTAACATAAATTTTCACATAATATTTTGGACATATATTCAGAAGATGTGCTTGCGGCATTTATTATCTATCTGACCTTCATCTCTGTCTTCGATCATCCAGCACGATATGATATATATTGTCGGTTATGTCTGAAAATATTGCAGTTTTTGGCAGATCTGGGTACTCATCATTAAACATATTTGTATAGTCACGCTTAAACTCGGCAATTCAAACTTTCACCATTGAAAACAAAGAAGGAGGGTCACCGTAAACGGAATCCAACTTATGTAGGCAGTCTGAAAAGTTCTCGACCTGACACATACATGGCATTAGAAACTGTCAAACTATAATTGTATTGGAAAGTGGCATCCCTGATATAAACTCATGTAAAATTTTATTCGATTTGTTAAATCATTCGAGTAGTAGCACTAGTTGAAAAAAAGTTTGTGCAAGATGGGTGCCGCATTTGCTAACAATTGACTAAAAACGCATTCGAATGCATATTTCTCAAGCGTGTTTGGATCGTTTTCAGCAAAATAAAATGGATTTCAAGCGTCATTTCATAACTGTTGATGAAACTTGGAACCACCACTATACACCAGAGCGAAAAGAATCTTCCGGAATCACACTTTAATGATGGTATTGAATTATTGGAAAAAACGTTGGAATAAATGTATTAAAATGCATTTCAGAAGATTATTTAGAAGATTGAAAAATAAAACATATTTCACGGCAAAAAAAATTTCTTTCATTGTTAGACCGAGAACTTTTCAGACTACTTTCGTATTTTTTGATTTCTCTTGTAGTTTTCCCTTTTACATTCAAGTGTTTAATTACAGTACGATATTTGATTCTTTTTTATGGTTAAACAAATATATGCGTGTATACTGACACGCGTACCATAACGAACTGCCAAAATACAACTAAACATACTACTGAACATTTTGGAGCAGTTATTAAAAAGACTTAGCTTTCATATCTCACAACAGTTTCCGCCCAGTAGCGTCATCTTCATGTTCAGAGTCGAAACTTATCAAACAACGTACCTATGTATGGAAAATCACGAAATGTGGATAATATTTATTATATTGGCTGCTGTATAGAATGTGCTTCTTGACTGGACCAATTGTACTTTTTGCTCCTTGTTTTTCACTTCTTCAAATAATATACCTGTGTTTGTTGGTATAATATTGCAATACATTATGCCAAAGTAATTAATCAATCTTTACTCTGTATTAGCTATACGTTCCGAAACGTACATATGGAAACTCATTAAATGTGGAAAACATTACATTAACCGCTATACAGAATGTATGTTTGTTTCTTGATTGAGACAATTACCTTATTCTACCTTTTTCCTCATTTTGTTCCAGAGAACTTTATTGAAGTAGCATAACGTCGTCATTTTCTGCGACAAGAAAGTTTAATAGTTTAAGAATTCCAACGCAGAAAACATTTTGATGGAATTCTTGAATTACTAAGTGCGCAACTAAGTTTCCGGGTATTTTTGATCAATGAAACATGGAAAATTTCAAGAGAAATACAAAAATGGTTTATTCAAAGTATCGTCCCTCGATAGCTACACATTTTTGCCATCTCTCTGGCAATACATGAATACCGCGACGATAAAACGACGCGTCTTTGGATCGAAACCATTCATCCAACCAATTTTGCACTTTTTCGAAATTGGCCAAGTGTTGCCCAGCTAAGCCATGCGCCATCGACCGGAACAAGTGATAATCGGAAGGGGCCAGGTCTGGCGAATACGGCGGGTGCGGTAGCACTTCAGTCCCATTTCAGCGTTTTGATGCAAGGCCGCTTTTCGAGCAATGCATGGTTCAAATTGATCAGTTGTTGTCGGTAGCGATGTCCATTGACAGATTCGCCCGGCTTCTTTTCAGCAGTTCATAGTATACGATTCCTCTCTGGTCGCACGCTCAAACGCAGAGCATTGTCTTCTTTCTGAAGCGATTTGGCCGTGCCGTCGATGTTGATGCTTCGCCAGGTGAAAGCTACGATTTTTTACGTTTGGGATTCTCGAAATATATCCACTTCTCATCGCCAGTAACAATTCGATGCAGGAAACTCTTTCTTTCCGCAAAAGCAAGATTTCGGAAGTGGCTCTTCGATTTTCCATCTGTCTCTCAGTCAACTCATGCGGCACCCTTCCTTTTGAAATTTTCTCATGGCTTGTAAACGTTTGGAAATACCTTGGCGAGTCGTGTTTAATGCCTTCGCAACTTGATCTTGTGTTTGCGTATCATCTTCACCTAGTAACGCTTCCAGATCAGCGTTTTCAATTGTTTTTGGTCTTCCGGAGCTCTCCTTGTCCTCAGTGTCGAAATCGCCACTTCTGAAGCGTTTAAATCAATCTTCACAGGTAGTTTTCGGTGGTGCATGTTCGCCGTAAGCCTCCTCAAGCAAACGACGTGCTTTAGCTGCAATTTTTTTCAAGTTAAAGCAGAAAAGCAAAGTTTCCCGCAAATGCTGTTTATTTGCCACAAAACTCGACATTTTCGTTGTTAGAAAAAATATTTTTGCGTTGCGATATGTGTTGGTATTACGACTGGTTATTGTTAACAGATATAGTTCCAAGCTATAAAAAAACACAACTTCAGACATGTATGTCGACTACATGTGTCGTTAGCGCCATCTATGTGTGAAACCCGGAAACTTAGTTGCGCACCTAATATTGAACTTACAAAGTTCATCGATAAAATACGTGACAAGCGTTCATATACAGTCTGTAAAGTAAGAGCGTGTACGGCATAAATGACAGTTGGCTTCAAATATCGTCTTAGTTTTTTTTTAGCCATATTGTGAGGCATATCTCAAGCACAAGCTTCGAAGAAAAAGAGTGTGTACTTTGAAGCAGTTGACACGACAAATTCGTCTCATTTGGAGATCTTTACCGAACGAATACGCAGTCAACTTAGTGGAAAGTATGCCTCGGAGATGCCAGGCAATTATCAATGCCGGTGGTGACTGGACTCATTATTTATTAATGGTATAGCATTTTTCTTTTCATGGAGTACAACAAATCCATGTACTTAAAAATCATTAAAAATAAATTTTTCTACACATTAACCCGTACACGCTCTTACTTTACAGACTGTAGGTACAATATCTATTGAATATTCGATATTCTTCCACCATCATGGACTGGCTAAGTTATCCAAGAGGTCAACATTCCTCGAAAGACAGTGTCTATATGACAATTTTCTTGGTTTGTGTTAGTATATGTATATACAGAGTTTCTATTCGGATTGTGCTGAAAGTAAGTGGTTATTACTTTGCAATAAGTAAGCCGAGAAAGTTGAGTCAAACGCTATTTTATACGATATGGGGACGCACTACCTTTCGTAAAATAGAATCCTTTTTATCAGTCTTCATTTTTTTGCATAAGGAAAGAATTTAATCTCCAATAATTCTTTGTAACTTTCAAAGATAATGATTCCTTTGCATGTAAACCCCTTTTACTGAAATTGCAGCCTACGTGGAAACTTTTCGGGGGCGAAGAGGAACGACAATTGATCCATTCTGATTTTCTTCTTCCTACAACTGATAATTTTGCTTGTTGACACAACCGTTCAACCAAAAATGAGCAACATCTAAAAATAATTTCTTTTTCATTAAGTTCCTCATTTTTTAATATGCCGGTTCGCCGCATCGCCTCGCAAAATTGAATTTGTTTTTCGATCGCTTTCTTTGTCACTAACTGATGTGTTGCGATTTTATAGGGACGCAATTTAATGACGTCTTTTATGAAAGATGTCTTTCTAAGAGTTTCTCGTTTCAAATCTATAATCTGAGCAACTTTTCGAATCGAGGGATTTAGATTTTCTTCGAAATTTGGCATCATTAATTGTTTTGTCCATTGGACGGATGGATCGGATAAATTATATATGCCATCATTTTGGCGATCATACATAATAAATCTGGTGAATATGTTGCATGGGGTAGCAGTTCGTAGCCCAATTTATGGATTTTTGCCATGGTGACTACACACGTGTGCACCCGTGCATTGTCCTGATGGAACAGCACTTTTTTCTTCGCCAAATGCGGTCGTTTTTGCTTCAAATCAATATCGAATCTGTCCAAAAGCTCTGAATAATATTCGCCGGTGATCGTTTTACCCTTTTCAAGGTAATCGATGTGAATGATACCGCGTGCATCCCAAAAAACTGTGGCCATGACCTTGTTGGCCGACAGACCCACCTTGGCCTTCTTTGGTGCACGTTCACTCGAAGAAACCCACTGTCTTGATTGTTCCTTGGTCTCTGGTGTGGTGTGATGGATCCATGTTTCGTCTAAGGTAACGAAACGGCGCAAAAACTCGTTCGGATTGCGGCTGAACATCGCCAAACACTCCTTTGAAATGGTCACACGGTTGCGCTTATGGTCGAGTGTGAGCAATCGCAGCACCCATCGCGCGGATAGCTTTTTCATGTCCAAATATTCATGTAAAATGTGATGTACCCGCTCAGTTGAGATGCCTACAGCCTCAGCCACTTCACGCACTTTCATTCTCCGATCGTCCAATATCATTCCATGGATTTTATCGACGATTTCTGGCGTGACGACCTCTTTTAGGCGACCTGAACGTTCGGCGTTACTTGTGCTGGTATGACCACAACGGAACTCAGTAAACCACTTCTTAACCATTGAAATTGATGGTGCAGAGTCCCCATAGTATTTATCAAGCTTTGCCTTGGTTTCGGTGATGGTTTTTTATGCAAAAAATAATGCTTAATCAGCACACGAAATTCACTTTTTTCCATTTTCGTTAAAATTCACGAGGTTGTCTGCTTTCAATGGCTGTCAAACACTAACTAAATGGCGCAGCTTGCCCAAACTTATACAGTAGTCTATTAATAGATGGCAGTTGACGGGAGCAGTGCTGCATTTAAAGTTACTGCGCGGAAAATTCAAAAAGTCACTGACTTATCAAACTGCCCTCGTATCATCGTTGTTAACAATAATTATATAACATGCAATTATGAGGATTTGCATTTAGCGACTCTATTTATCGATCACTAATATTTTCTTTCAGGATTTAATCAACACATTCGTTTACTCGATAATGTACACGCATTACTTGTTGTCATCTATGAAAAATAGATGATAGAGTCATGGGAGAAACACATCACTCAGCTGCAAATACTGCAATTCTTTATACTACATGGGCTGAAAAGTCTTTGGCCTGACATATAGATGGCGCCACAAACTAAAAATCCTTATATTTCCTATAGAATACCAACCTTAACTTAGATGCTGTAAAAATTTCATGATATTTCGTCGACTCGTGTACAAGTTATAGCTTTCGAAGTGACGTTACCTCTGAATTTATCTTTACTATGGAAAAAAGTGAATTTCGTGTTTTGATTAAACATTGCTTCCTGATGGGAAAAAACACTGTTGAAGCAAAGGCATGGCTTGATAAATGTTACGGCACATCTGCCCCACCGAATTCAACCATCAAATATTGGTTTGCTGAGTTTCGTCGTAACCGTACGAGCACAAATGATGCACCACGTTCAGGAAGGCCAAATGAGGCAGTTACTCCAGAAAACATCCAGAAAATCAGTGAAATCGTGTTGAATGACCGCAAAATGAAATTGAGTGAGCTAGCTAACATCATAGGCATCTCAAAGGAACACGTTGGTCATATCATTCATGAATATTCACACATGAAAAAGCTTTGCGCACGTTGGGTGCCGCGTTTTTTGACAATTGAGCAAAAAGCGGAACGTGTTCGACTTTCAAAGCAAAATCTGGCCCTGTTTAACCGCAATAAGAAGGAGTTTTTGCGTCGATTTGTCACAATGGATGAAACATGGATCCATCACTACACACCGGAGTCCAATCGGCAGTCAGCGGAGTGGTTATTGCCTGGTGAAAGCCGTCCGAAGCGCCCGAAGACACAACAATCAGCCGGCAAGGTTTTGGCCAGTATTTTTTGGGATGCGCATAATATTCATTGATTATCTTGAACATGGTAAAACTATCAATAAAGAATATTACTGTACATTACTGGATCGATTGGACGACGAGGTCAAGGTCAAACGGCCACATTTGGCAAAGAAAAAAATTTTGTTTCACCAAGACAATGCTCCAGCTCACTCGGTACGACCGATAAATTAAAGAAATTGCGCTATGAATTGGTCCCGCATCTCCAGTATTCTCCAGACCTGGCCCCCAGCGACTATTTCCTTTTTCCCCGACTGAAGCAGTGGCTCGCTGGTAAAAGATTTTACTCGAATGAGGAGGTCAAGTTGGAAACAAATGCCTATTTTGAGGGACTTGACACCGAGCACTATAAGACCGGCATCGAAATGTTAGTGGACCGTTACACTAAGTGCATTACTCTAAATGGAGATTATGTCGAGGAATAAAACACTTTTTTCATTAAAAAAATCGTTTTTTCATTGTTAAGCCAAAGACTTTTCAGCCCATGTAGTATTGGCGTATCACATTTTCCAATTACTGTGGACAGATTGAGGTTACCCCCGATGGGTAACGCTCTTCATACTGCCGCAATATGTTTTTATACTCGTATTATTTGTGGAATTTTATTACCAAGCGTATATTAAGAAGAAACCGGCCAGTGCAGCAGCGACCACGAAAATAGAGACGAACGGCGTCCCGGCGGACAACTCGAATGACAAATTGAAAGAACAATAAATGTGATAAGCCAATAAGTTTGCGTGGTATATTATCCGCTCGATTTATCTTTGCTATTATTTTTCCATTGTTACCATATATGGTATCAAAGAATTAAACGTTAGTCATATTTGACTTGTAAACGTGCCAATATTACCACATTTCACGATAATTTTTCTATAATATATAATGTAAGTCGGTTAATTGATAAATTCCGAGCCTAATAATGAAGCACTTATATTTCTCGGTATAATAAGTTTTATTTTACACTATAATTTTTTTTATCTCGATATTATCAATTTATTCATATTATCAATTTCTTTTCTGGTCCTCTCATTCCTTCAGTGAAGTAGATTAGGCAAAACTTCGCAAAATACTCGTTTACGGTTGCAATCACTTGCCCATTATTTGCGAATTTTTTTCTCTCAACCATTTCTTTATGTTCTAAAATAAAAAAACAGGGATTAGATCAAGAGGATTAGACAAGTTGTAGCGTAATTCATTCGAAGCAAATTCTTTAATACGTAATAAAGCAATTTGGCCATGACGATTGCAGATATATGAACTAGAAGGCAAGGTGTCTCAAACCCGACCACTGAAGGCAAGGTGTCTCAAACCTGACCACTGAAGGCAAGGTGTCTCTGGCAGAGTAAAACACCTTCGCCTTCTTCGGAGCAAGTTTGCCTGATGAAATTGTTTTAACTGTTGCTTGCTTGCTTGCAAGTATGTAGTAGTGAATCCATGTTTCATGAACAATCGAACGAATTGATTAAAAAAATCTTTTGTATCCTTCTTGAACTGATCCAAAAATTCCTTTGAAATGTTTTATCGAATGCTTTTTTGGTCTAACCTTAGCAAACGCGGCACCCATCGCGCAGTCAAATTTCTCATATCCAAATCTTTATGTAATATTCTGAACATATGTTCAGAAGGTGTGCCTGCGGCATTTTTTATGTTTCTAATCTTCAGTTTCCAATTATTTAGTACGATTTGATACACTTTATCGACTATTTGCTCAGTGATTGCAGTTTTTTGGGCGCTCATCATCAAACATACTTGTACGCTTAATAATCCAAACGATTCTAAAAGTTTCGAAATGGAAACTTCGATGTTAATGACGAACTTCGCTCTGGAGGACCTCAACAGATGAAAGACGAGGATTTGAAAGTTCTATTCACCGAAGATACAGCTGAATCGTTTGCGGAGCTAACGAAACAGCTTGCTGTTAATCATACAACAATTCTTCGATGCTTACATGTATTGGGAAAGATCCAAAAGGAAGGGAAGTCTCATATTCTCATATCAATCATCAGAACGAACTATTGGCAACTGATTCAATATCTGCATCTCACTGCTTACTCGACAAAAAAAGAGCTTTTTATGGAAAATAGTAACTGGAGATGAGGAATGGATTTATTATGATAACACTAAACGTAAAAAGGAGTGGTTAGATCCAGGGCAACCTTCTACTTCAGCACCAAAGTGCAATATTCATGCACATAAAATTCTCCTCTGCATTTTGTGGGACCAGAAGAGTGTACTCTATTATAAGCTCAAATCTGGTGAAATGATTACTACGGAGTGCTACAGTCTCCAATTGTGGAACAAAGAAATTCGAAGAAAAAGGCTGTGGACAGAGAAAGGAAATCGAATAGTCATCTTGTTCCACGACAACGCTTTATCACATGTTGCTTCCGCGACAAAGGACACTTTACTGAAACTTGAGTGAAAAGTTCTACTATACCCGGTGTATAGTTCAAATCTTGCCTCTTCAGATTTTTACCCATTTTGGTCAAAGCAGAACCATCTTTCCGGTGTGCAAATTAGAAATGAGATTGAAATACGAAAATGTGTCGACAAATTCATTTCATCGAAAGATGCGTCATTCTTCATCGAGTGATCCATTTGTTGTCTGAAAAAATAGTTCAATGTTGTGGCAAGCGAGGGAAAATATTTTGACTAAACAAGTATATGTATTGTTTCTTTAATATACAGGGTGTTATAAAAGTCCCGGTAAAAGAGCAGAATAACTCGAAAATTATGAGTCCTAGAAAAAGTGCGAAGTACTAAGTTTTTATTATTTTTTCCTGGCTATCTGACGGTGACCTTGGATTTGACCTTGACAATGACCTTGAAGGTCATTTCAAGGTCAGGTCAATTTTTTTTAACAGGATTCCATACTTTTGACCCCAGAAATAAAAAGAGCGGAAAATTTTATGTTCGGATATGACCTTGAACACTGCCAAATTTGACCTCTGAAGGTCACATAAAAGTCTAAGCTTGTTTTAGGCTGAAAACGCGAATATCTTCGAAAATGCACCTGCTAGGGAGCAATGTTACGCATAAGAATAAGAATGTAGAGGTCAACGAGGGACATTCAGCCGTGACCTTGCCCTTATTCTCAAGATCATGAGTTAAGATTATTATTAAGGTCAAACCGGACTTTTTTAGGACTGAAAATCCATACTTTTGACCTAAAAGTGTCAAGATTGAAAAATTTTACATTTAGATATGACGTTTTCAACCTTGACCTTGTTCTCAAAATTATGCGTTTTACGTTACTTCACTGATCGTGAAGTCTATTGAAAGTAAAGCTTCTTGGAACCCGACCACTGAAGGCAAGGTGTCTCAAACCCGACCACTGAAGGCAAGATGTCTCAAACCCGGCCACTTAAGGCAAGGTGTCTCACACCCGACCACTGAAGGCAAGGTGTCTCAAACCCGACCACTGAAGGCAAGGTGTCTCAAACCCGACCACTGAAGGCAAGGTATCTCAAACCCGACCACTGAAGGCAAGGTTCAGTTAGTCCCGGCCACCGAAGGCAAAGCATCTTGTAACTCGGCCTGAGATTACAAAAGATGTTTAAAATGTTCCCCATTGACCGTTTGACAGTGTGCTAAGCGGACGTACAAATTGTCAGTCGCACTCCTTATCATTTATGGAGGTATTGCAGCACATTCGTCTATGATCCGTTGTTGAAGCTCATCCAGGTTACGAGGTTTAGTGAAATAAACTTTATTTTTTATGTAGCCCCAAAGTAAGAAATCAAGTGGTGCAATGTCGGGCGATCTCGGTGGCCATTCGATTGTTCCTCTTCTACCTATCCATCGATTAGGGAAGGTATCGTTTAAATAGTTCCGAACAATGCGTCCATAATGTGGCGGTGCCCCATCTTGCTGGAACCAAACATCATCAAAATTATCACCAACAATCTCCTGTATTGATGGAACTATTTGGTCTGTTAGAAGCTGCAGATAGGTTTCTGAGTTCAAATTCCCATTTATAAAAAAAGGCCCAACCATTTGATTATCATAAAGACTTGACCAAACATTCAATTTTTGAGGTCACTGCATATGCTTCAAACATCCAATGAGGATTTTCGTTGTCCCAATATCTAAAATTATGACGGTTTACCTTACCAGTAATTTCAAAAGATGCTTTTTTTGGAAATTGACAATACACTCATTTGAAGCTGTTGAGATGCTTTTCTAATGGACAATCTGGGATTTTCAACAAATGATTGGGTTATTTCAAATTGTCGCTCTTCTGTCGTTTGAGACCTTGGCCTTCCAGATTTTTGGCGGTTTTTATTACTCCCAGTTTCTACAAATCGTCTGATGGTGCGAGATACAGTCGATATTGAAATACCTTCGCCTTCATTACGAAAGTTTTCATTGAACAGCAATCTCACTTCACTGTATGACCTTTGTCTATCCCCCTATCCTCTCATCATCAATAGCGAAACTCTCTCATGCTCTGTAAGAAAAGCCATTTGGAATTGAAAACAAAAAATTTGCAAAAATTTGGTATAAAAAATTCGGTTTCTTTACCTTTAAATAAAAATAATAAGTAATGTACCATTGATCGTTAATAATAATATGATAATAATTCAAAACGGACTAGAATGACATCAAAACTTGTTAAATCGATGAAAACTCAAAAACAATCTATTATCTGTTTGACACTGATAGAATCGGGACAAATAAAAACCTTGAAGCATACACTTTATCGATGGCGAATAAATTTTTCGGATACCGATCCTGGGATTTTTGAGCTCGCTAAAACCGAATCCGACGTCGGATTTTGCAAATTCAAGATGACCGATTCAAGATAGCGGCCGATATTTAAGAATAACAAAAATTGGATCTCGTTTAAGGAGTTTTTGAAGTCGTTTCTGAAATCGAATCCGACGTTGGATTTTCCAAATTCAAGATGACCGATTCAAAATGGCGCCCGATATTGAGGAATTACCAGCAATCGGAGTGTGCAAATCTCACTCTTCACATTATGGAGGGGTAAAAGTATGTGTTTCCAGCCTAAAAGAATTAATTGACCTTGATATGACTGACACATAACCTTAAGAACAAGGTCAAGGTTGAAAACGTCATATCCGAACGTAAAATTTTTCAATCTTGACACTTTTCGGTCAAAAGTATGGATTTTCAGTCCTAAAAAAGTCCGGTTTGACCTTAATAATAATCTTAACTCATGACCTTGAGAATAAGGGCAAGGTCACGGCTGAATGTCCCTCGTTGACCTCTACATTCTTATTCTTATGCGTAACATTGCTCCCTAGCAGGTGCATTTTCGAAGATATTCGCGTTTTCAGCATAAAACAAGCTTAGACTTTTATGTGACCTTCAGAGGTCAAATTTGGCAGTGTTCAAGGTCATATCCGAACGTAAAATTTTCCGCTCTTTTCATTTCTGGGGTCAAAAGTATGGAGTCCTCTTAAAAAAAATTGACCTGACCTTGAAATGACCTTCAAGGTCATTGTCAAGGTCAAATCCAAGGTCACTGTCAGATAGCCAGGAAAAAATAATAAAAACTTAATGCTTCGTATTTTTCCTAGGACTCATATTTTTCGAGTTATTCTACTCTTTTACCGGGACTTTTATAACACCCTGTATACAATACATAAATTAAGTCGCCGAAAAAATCCTAGAAATTTATGCACAAACAAAATCTAATAGAATGTGTGCTTCTTGATGAAGGCAATGTTCTTTTTGTTCCTTATTTTTCACATCTTGAATGCACGTGTAATATATGCTTGTTGGGAATATTGCGATACATTACGCCAAAGTAATTAGTCAATCTTTACATTGTAATAGCTACACTTTCCGAAACATACATATGGAAACTCACTAAATGTGGAAAATATTACGTTGATTACTATGCAGAATATAATTTGCTCCTTAATTATTATATTTCTTCTTCTTAAGTAATTGCTTTTTTTTCTCTCTCTTTTTCCTTTTCATTTTATTTAAAAGAACTTCATTGAAGTGACATAACATCATTATTTTCTGCTACAAAGAACTGCGTTGGAATTCTTGAACTATTGAACTTGCAAAGTTGAGTGATAGAAAACGTGACGTACGTCTTCTATAGGTATAATAACTGTTGAATATTCAATATTTTTTCATGGACGGGTTAAGTTATCTGAGAGGTCAACATTCCTCGCAAGGCGCAAGTAGTTATATAACAATTTTTGTGGCACGTGTTAGTATATATATATATAATTTTCTTCTCATTATAATACAATGAAATAAAAATGGAGATTTGTTTAGGAGAAATTTGTCTGGCAGTTGCTTATAGAATTTCGCAGCGACTATTGAAAAGAATCGGCAAAAAAAAAATCAATTTCGTGTCGAAGAGAATCAGTGAAGAAAGAAAATGCTTTTCGAACAACAAACATTGTGTTTTTAGATAACTTTTGGGAGGAGCAATTAGAGGTGCAGATACTTGAACCAAGGAAGAAATAAAAGACAAAGAAAGACAAAGAAAGAGAGCTAATGAAACGTACAAAGATTATAACATGAGAATTATAAACTATTCGGTTTTCATCATGACAGCGGTTATAAACGGAATGATCAAAGGAAGGGCGTTCTGTCGGCCTTCATCGTACCTGATTCGATGACAAACTTATATTGATAGACTTTCGCATATCACATAAAGAATCATATTAGTAGGGTAATAATCGCCTGATTGGTAAGCTAACAGTTCGAATTCGATTTACACTTACAATAAAGAGTCTTTCGTTTTCATTCACGATCCATTGTATTGTTCGCCGCGAAGTGACGTACATCATTAAAAAGTAATGAGTCGTCTGCTATCTATGACGTCTAAAACTCTTTGAAAAGAACACACAGCAAGGAAGAAAAAATTTAAACAGCGACCGTTAAAATTAAAACAGACCGTATTTACAGTAGCTTATTATTTTTCATGCAAATATTGATAAATGCATCGTGTTTGCTTTGCCACACACGTCACCGAGTGCGCATTTTAAGCTAATAAAATCAGAATTACACTATTAGCAGTAAAGTCACCGTAAATAAAATCCAACTCGGTTTCGATTTCTCTTGTGGTTTTCCTTTTTAGATTCAAATTTTAGATAAATTTAATTACGGAATGATATTTGATTTTTTTACATCATTAAAAAAATATACTGACATGTATACTACAACTGACTGTTAAAACACAACTAAGCAAATGGCTGGACATTTCGGAGCAGTTATTGAAAAAACGTAGCTCTCACATCTTACAACAGTTTTCACCCAATAATATTATCTTCATGTCCAGACTTGAAACTTATCAAACAACTCACATATATATCACGAAATGTGGGAAATATTTATTACATTGGCTGCTGCATAGAATGTGTACTTTTTTATTGGAGCAATTGTTTCTTTTGTTCCTTGTTCTTCACTTCTTGAGTACACGTTTAACAATAAATGTTTGTTGATAATATTGCAATATATTATATCGAAATAATTAGTCAATCTTTACTTTATAATAGCTATATATATTTTAAAACGTACATATGGAAATTTACTAAATGTGGAAAATATTTATTACGTTTACATTATATAGAATATTATATAGAATATAGCCTATTTTTTGACTGAAGCAAAATTGCTTTTTTCCTTTTTTTCCTTCTCCTTTTTGTTTAAAAGTACTTCGACGAAATGTATTCATCGAATCGACTCAACGTCGCTATTTTCTGCAATAAGAGACTGTATTGGAATTCTTCGACTATTAGACTTGCTAATTTGATCGACAGACAACGCACTTTCGTATAGGTATAATAATTGATTATTCGACATTTTTTCACCGTCATGGACAGGTTGAATAATCTGAGAGGTCAATATTACCCGGAAGGCAACATCTATGTAACAACTTACGTGGGATGTATTTGCGTATATACACAACGTACTTCTCATTACAATACAATTGAAATAGAAATGGAAATTTGATTAGAGAAAACTTGTCCGGCAGTTGCGCGGAGGATTTCGCAGTGACTGGTCGTGACAGAGAGAATCAGTATCAGCAAGAAAAGAAAGTCAATACTTCTCCAACGAAGATAAACATGATTTAAGATAACTGTTTCGGAAAACGATTAGAGGAACAGGTGCTTGGATCAAGCAAGAAATAAAAAAGACAAAGAAAAAGCGAAAAAAGTGGAGTAAAGGAGCCAGAGAGAAGACAAGTTTCATCAAAATTGTCCACCGATATCAAAACGGAAGAACTAAGTAGGCGCACGAATTTTATAACAAAAAAATTGTAAACGATATACGATTCTCGTCATGACTGCAGTTCTAAACGAAGTGATCAACGGATATTTGTTTCTAAACGACCATTTAGTAGGTTGGTATTTTACATTGTATTATGTTGTGTTTACTCGTACTTTGGCCATTGAACCTTATTGTTCCTAATTTGATGAGAAACTTATATTGATAGACTTACGCGTACAATAAAGAGTTTTTCGTTTTCATTCATAATCCATTGAGTTATTCGCCGCAAAGAGTCGTAACGTGCATTATTAAAAGGTAATGAATCGTCTCCTATCTATCACGTTCAAAACTCATCAGAAAAACACACTATGAGGTAGAGAAATTCGCGGCCGTTAAAATTACAAGACCGTATTTACAGTATCTTGTTATTTTTCATGCTAATATTGATAAACGCGCCATGTTTGCTTTGTCGCGCACACCACAGATGAGCGCGCATTTTAATCCAACGAAATCAGAATATATCTCTGACCACATAATACTGATGATATAATACTCGTGTATAAGTACATCACATACAAGTAGAGCACATCAAGCTAAACAACATCTCTGTGGAGAGTTCTCTGTGTAAAAGATTCCGCCATAGTTTTAAAGAATTAATTAAAGAATGTCGATAGTTGTGTAGTGTCAACGAATTCCTTAAAGCTATTGTGAAATTTACAAAACATTTACAGTCCATTTACAGTGGACTTTAGCCTGCTGTTTAATTTAACACGCTCCTAGACGAACGTTGTGTCATTAATCGCCGGACACTCTATATAGGCGTAATATATACTTTTAATTACGGCAAAGTAATATTGAATGAATTTGGCGCAAGGGAAAACTAGAAATATATCGCATCATTTAATTTATCACGTCATATTATCCAACATTATAGATTTTGAGAGAACGTAGAGAGTTCTTCCATAAGTGTTGTTTCAATTTGTTACATTGGACTTTTTTATATACTTAGCGGCAGTTAAGCGCTATATTTTTGGTCCTTTCGGATAGAAAAACACGGCATCAAATCGCGATGCATATGTGACACACATAACGAAATGTCTTTTTATCACAAAAGTCGAACAACATTTGAAACTTTCTGTACAAAGCATCTTAGTGAAATTGTCTCTACCAGCTCCTGCTGAAATTTTCTGTCTAGCGGTTTCTATATAAAAATTTTGTCTGACAGGTTCTTATCAAACAAACTGTATATATATGTATAATTATAAAAGATGCTTGAAATCATGTTTTAATATTTTTACTGGTTTTATTAGTTAAGTTTTTTCTGTTTTAAGATCCACGTACCAAAGATTTCTTTCTGATTGAGACACTATGGCGGCTCCCACTTTTGGCTATAATCTATGTGTATAGCACTTGCTTTCTTTTGCCGAAGTTTATGGAAAAGAGGGAACCCTACAAGTTGGACAGAATATTACAAATATATAATGTCTTACAAATTATATTTAACATGTACTTATTTTATTTGGTAAGCCCAGTTGTGTATTCAAGTAATCGTTTAACTCTTGATTTCTTACCAAAGAGTAAAGATAAAAAAAGACATTTCTGTCACTTAACCCATTTGCATCACAGCTCTAAATACGCAACTAACTTTAGAAATCGGAGACATTCAACTAACAGTAGGCCTGTCATTGAATATCACCGTACATCATTGGCGGAAACTGAACGTCGTCATAAGCATATTATTCCGCGATTAATAATAATGAATAAGTGTGATGTGTGAATAATAAGTGAACGTCGTGGCTGGCGTAATATTCTGCGGCTGATGATAAGTGACAATTATTATGTGCGAATTATTATTCCGCTTGCGGATGTAAATGGGTTAATTATTAAATTACTCGATTTTACAGAAAATATTAAAAATCCAATAATTTTAATAAGATAATACTTTTAATCATATATATTTAATAATTTCGAAAACATTGTAAATTTCGTTAACTTTTTAGTGCACTTTAATAAAAAAATGCTTCTAGATATAATATTTAACATTGTATATCTGAATTGTTTTAAATTGGTCGTTTTGTTGTGTGAATGAAGCAAGCAAAATGTTGCTAGTCTAGAAACGTTTAGGAAGAATTACGTTTTATATTCATACAGACATTAAATTTGGCGTGGTTAAGGGGATATAGCTTTAATTGCGAACCTGTCGATCCCTCGTACACATCAAATGCAATACAGGTAAATGTAAAAGCTTAACTAATTAATTACATATATATAAATTAATACGATATTACATCGTCTCTCACTTCGTTTCTTACTTCATCTCTCTCTCTCTCTCTCTCTCTCTCTCTCTCTCTCTCTCTCTCCCCCCCCCCCTCTACTCTTCCTTTATCAATATTATCTGTGCGGAATCTGCATGTTTGTAAATGATTTTATGTTTTGTAAATAAGACGATATTTAGTATACTATAAAATTATATCATAGTTATATACTATAGCTATACTATAAAGTTGTATCATAGCATAGGACACCTTAATTTTTTTGCACTTCGTATCAAAATAAGAGAAAAGAAGGAAAATCATTGAATGATACCACAATACATATTTTGTCCACTTAATAGATCGCCAGAGGGGTTTGGTGTTACTTCATGCTGAAGGTCGTAGATCTGTTGAACACATTTTTTTTTGTACTTAGAAAGAAACAAAGTCAAGTGAGCTTCCTTCACGTTTATCACCACTTTGGCATGGTAATGATTACTTGGGTTGGCACTAAATATTATCCCGGTGGTCACTGTACATTTATAGGTACGTATAATTGCAGTGATAAATGTAGTCGCGAAATATTAAGATCTTTATATTATTAAGCCCAAGAGGCAAGTGGTGCGAGGCAATCAACAGCTAGCTCTTCGACTAACATACGAGGACAGATTGGAAAATTTCCGACTTGACTAAGAAAAAAAACATTTGTGTGTGTGTGTGTAAGCTAAATGAAACTTATTTCTCAACAAAGTGTCCCTTCAACTCAACAACAGTTATATAACACGCAATTATAAGAACTTACATTTCGCGCCTCTATTTATTGATCGTTAATATTTTATTTCAGGAGTGATCAACACATTCGTCCACATGATAATGTACACGCATTATCTGCTGTCGTCCATGAAAATAGACACGAAACCGTGGAAGAAGTACATCACTCAACTACAAATACTGCAATTCTTTATATTGGCGTATCACATTTCCCAATTACTGTGGACGGATTGCGGTTACCCGCGATGGATAGCGCTGGTGTTGCTGCCGCAATATGTTTTCATGCTCGTATTATTTGTGGAATTTTATTACAACGCGTACAGTAAGAAGAAGCCGACAAGTGCAGTAGCGACGACGAAAATGGAGACGGACGGCATCCCCGCGAACATCTCGAATGGCAAACTGAAAGAGCAATAAGTTCGCGTTAATCGCTCATGACTTGTGAATGCACAACCGCGAAGTTACCGCGTTTTACGGTGATTTTCCCTCTACAATGTCGAATATACGACGTCATCTTGCATTCTTCGCGATATAAATCTCGTCGAAATGCCAATCCATGTCTGTTCTTACGTAATATCGTCTGTACAATGTAATACCGTTTACGCTTATCTGTCCCACATGTCTCTATCAATGTATAAATCTCGCGTAATATTATCCTTCAGCTTCTGCTTGAGATTAGGGTTGAGCAGTAGGGTTAACCAGTTTAAAGTTAAATTAAAAGATTGAAAGGTTATAACGACCTTTAACCTCACTTTGTTAATCCGCAATTTTTTGAATTTTGAACTAGATATTTCTGAACGCATTATCGTTAACTTATTGACTTTTTTTCAAGTCGCAAGTCGAAATAATTCAATCATAAATTTGTCACGTCATATTATCCAACATTATAGATTTTGAGAGAACGTAGAGAGTTCTTCCATAAGTGTTGTTTCAATTTGTTACATTGGACTTTTTTATATACTTAGCGGCAGTTAAGCGCGATATTTTTGGTCCTTTCGGATAGAAAAACACGGCATCAAATCGCGATGCATATGTGACACACATAACGAAATGTCTTTTTATCACAAAAGTCGAACAACATTTGAAACTTTCTGTACAAAGCATCTTAGTGAAATTGTCTCTACCAGCTCCTGCTGAAATTTTCTGTCTAGCGGTTTCCATATAAAAATTTTGTCGGACAGGTTCTTATCAAACAAACTGTATATATATGTATAATTATAAAAGATGCTTGAAATCATGTTTTAATATTTTTACTGGTTTTATTAGTTAAGTTTTTTCTGTTTTAAGATCCACGTACCAAAGATTTCTTTCCGTTTGATAATATGACGTGACAATATTAAAGTCGTGTGAAAATGGTCCACGATATTCATCAAGGAATTAACAGTGCAGAATTAGACAGTGTATTTTAACGTATTATTAGCAAACGTGTGCGCATGATGCGGCGGGCTGATCTCTGCGAACAAAGTCTGGCTCAGAATGACTCGAATCTGTTTTGATGATTTCCTTCGCAAAGGCGAACAGTTTATAATGATAGACATTGGAGTTGTGCGATTATTGTGCAATAGTATCACTGCTTGTTGTTGCCAATAGATTATCAAAAAATTCAAACCATTTTGGATAAGACCTTGTCTACAGAGCTCTCTCCCCTTTTCTCGCTTCTCGCCTACTGATTTGCTAACATTGTTTAATTGATTTCTCAATAACTATTTTATAATTCGCAAAATGGTACAGAATTTTCCCGTTCAGTTTGATTTGCTCCATCTGCATACGAGCATTTTGCCCTTCATTGTTTTTCATTATTCTCAATTGAGCATTTTGTTCTTAAACACTCTAATTTCTTTATTACAACTATTGTACTTTTTAAATAATGTATATTGTTAAAAGATGAAAAATACACTATCTTTTTTTTTATAAAGCCACCATTTTATTCTCACCTAAATTTAATGTACATTTAAAAGTCCAATTATAAAAATTATAAAATATTTTAAAAATTATAAAAAAACATATAGCTTAGCGCACAATTAACTTTTAACTTTAATAAGTTAATTTGACTTTTTTTAAGACAATCGAGTTAGTCGTTTGAGTAGCTTTTAACGTAAACTTAGTTAATTTGTGAGTTATTAATGTTAACTTAGTTTAAAACTTAGTTTAAAAAAGAAAATCAACTTACCCAATTCTGATACCTTCTTGCACACGCGACATGATGAGACCCCGTTAACGCGCAACACGAGAAATCTCGCGAGCATGTCCTCGACGTTGAAATATCGCACACGCAAAAGCAAACGTCTAACAAGTTTGCGATTTAGCTATCCGGCCGAGGATTGGGCGAGAATTTGCGATCTATGATTTGTACGACTGTGATGATCTCGGCTGCGCCAAGATCGAAGAGCCGTTGTTGTGCGGCCCACTTTTTTTTTGGATGCGCGCGTCCTAAACGGGGACGGCTAAAAGGAAAACGAAGAAGACGGAAAGGAGCGCGTAGCTACGGCGAAGCCCGCTTTTGTTACAAAGGTGCCGCCACAGGTGCCGTTATGTATGTAAACCTGGTACACGATCTTTCGACCGTGAAGGTCGTCGAGATGCCAATTTGCATAGCGACGTAGCTGCGCGACAAACGGAAGTATCAGCAAATCTGGGAGATTTTTCCGCTTATATTAACAATAACATGCACGATCGGTAAGATCGACCGCGAGAATGGCTCAGCAAGTAATGTAATAAATAATTAACACTTTCTTCTCATTTTAATTAATTCTTTCAAGCGAAGCATTTCAACGGGCTGACGCAATTTCGTCGATGTCAATAATGTTAGTCAATAATAATGTTAGTCAATAATTCATGTTAGTGCCACATCGAGGAGAAATTTCGAGAATATACAGGGTGTCTCATTTAACTTGACAAATCGTAATATCTGGAAAACTACATGTCGGATCAAAAAAAGTGGGTAATGAAATTTGTTCGTCTCGAAGGGGGATATCCAATGATATCAAACTCGACCTCCCACCCCACTCCCGGGGGTGGGGGTGGGGGGCAACTTTGAAATATTAAATGGGAACCCCCATTTTTTATTGCAGATTCGGACTCTACGCCACAAAATACGTAAGTTTCGTCCGAAACTTTTTTTTTATTCGTGATAGATAGTGCTGTAATCGCAAAAAATTAGATTTTCTGCAATTTTCCAGAAATGATCATTGGATTGAAAAATAAAAAAATACCTGTTCAATATTTTTAAAAATATTTTTAAAAAACATAATAACAGTTATTCCCCTCCATCCCCTCGGGGTAAGGTGGGTGGTAACGTTCAAATCTCAAATAAGAACCCACATTTTTCATTGCAGAATTAAATTTTACGTGAAGTTTTTATGGAAACAATTTTTTTCATTCGTGATAGATAGCGTTGAATTTTTCCGAGAAACTATATTTAGCTTTACTCAGGAACAACGACGAGGACGTAGTAGCTTTCTGTTCCCTTCGGGGTGCTTGTTTTAGGTGAGTCCCCTCGCCTCTCACCATCGGGGTGCTTGATTCAGGTGATCTCCTTCACCTTCCACCATTTAATTAAATTAAATGCTCAAAATGATGACCTTGAACTTCAATGAACTTCAATAGTTTCTATTCAACGCTATGTATCACGAATGAAAAAAATTGTTTCCATAAAAACTTCACGTAAAATCTAATTCTGCAATGAAAAATGTGGATTTTCATTTGAGATTTGAACGTTACCACCCACCCTACCCCGAGGGGGTTGGGGGAGGGAATAACTGTTATTATGTTTTTTAAAAATATTTTTAAAAATATTGAACAGGTATTTTTTTATTTTTCAATCCAATGATCATTTCTGGAGAATTGCAGAAAATCTAATTTTTTGCGATTACAGCGCCATCTATCACGAATCAAAAAAAAAAGTTTCGGACGAAACTTACGTATTTTGTGGTAGAATCCGAATCTGCAATAAAAATGGGGGTTCCCATTTAATATTTCAAAGTTGCCCCTCACCCCCACCCCCCGGGAGTGGGGTGGGAGGTCGAGTTTGATGTCATTGGATGTCCCCCTTCGAGACGAACAAATTTCATTACCCACTTTTTTTGATCCGACATGTAGTTTTCCAGATATTACGATTTGTCAGGTTAAATGGGACACCCTGTATACGTGATGTGTTAAAAATATAATCGGTTGCCATTTCGTCCGATCTTCTTTCGGTGTTACTATCAATATTACCACTCACTTCCTTTCGCTGTTAATTAATAAAATTAATTGTGCGCAACTATCAATCTGTGTTGGCTTTCATCAGCCTATTAAAGTATTTCACTTTATTGGAAAGCCATGAAAACTTTAATAAGGATACACTTCATCGGGCACTTAGCTTACAAATGACACGCAACGTGCGAACCGTGCAAAATTAGTTCCGCTAAAAGGCCAAAAAAACGTGGCGAGTTACATAGTTCATATTAATGTAATATCTGTAACGAACACGGACAAATTGAGCGGACTGAAACGAGTCGATTAAATGTAGGCGATCAAACTTTTGTATTCGTGACGATTTCGTACGTACATACGATCAAACTTTTTGTAACAAACAAGTGCAAACGATCAAACAGATGAGACGCAAACATTCGATCGTGTGTACGTATGAAATATTCGTCACAATTTACCGGGACATTAATCTTGAAACGTCCAGTGCCGGCGGAGGTAATCGGCAAACCGTCGCGATGAGTACTGACGTAATATTATTGACTCACGTGAAATAAAAAAGAAGAATACCGCGTATGTAGGACGTCTCTAAAATATAAAATACAAAACATGACCGTTTCGGCGCATATCGCGAAAAGGAGAGGTCGATCGTACGAGATGCAACGTGTATGTATCTGTCGAGCCTTTGCATCCGCCATGTCGCCACAGGTAAATACATATTTTTGTTCAACGTTCAATCGCGCGTTATCTCGCGTACATATACCGGGCATTTCAAACCACCTGGTTTGTTCGATTTTTTCGTTAACGCGACATTTTAGAGAGAAAAATATTTCAGACAAAAGTTGTAGGGCTTCAAAAGATCTATTAGGAGCGCAAAAAAGTTCTGAGCCCTTTTTTGCAAAATTCAAAATTTATTTAAAAACAAACAAAACTATATTAATCAACGAAATATTCCCCGTTTGCATCGATGACCTTTTGCCATCTTTCGGGCAGCTTGCGAATTCCCTGATGGTAGAAGCTCACCGGCTTCGAAGCGATAAAGTCATCAATGTATTTTCGTATCTCTTCAAGTGTCACAAAATGTGTATCAGTCAAGAAATGCTGCAGAGATCGGAATAGGTAGTAATCGGAAGGCGCCATGTCTGGGCTATACGCCGCGTGCGGGAGAAGTTCCCAGCCTAACGCAAAGATATGGTCCTGAGTCACTTTCGCAACATGTGGTCGGGCATTGTCATGAAGCAGTATCACTTTACGACGTCCTTTGCCAGTAAATGGCCTCTTTTCTACAAACGCATCGCTCAAATTGCTCAATTGTTGCTGATAGCGATCTGCCGTTACTGTTTCACCCGGCTGTAACAACTCGTAATACAATACACCTTTCCATTCCCACCATATGCAAAGCAAAATCTCCTTGGCGTGGATATTGGTCTTTGGCGTCGATGTCGAAGATTGACCAGGGTCAATCCATGATTTTTTACGCTTCGGATTATCATAAAGTATCCACTTTTCATCACCTATAATGATTTGGTGCAGAAAATCCTTTTTCCGGAACCTTGAAAGCAAAGTGAGTGCCGTGTCACGCCGTCGATTTTTGTTGTCTTCGGACAGTGCATGCGGAACCCATCTGCCTTCCTCTTGAACTTTTCCCATTGCACGTGTAAACGTGTGGAAATGGCTTGTCGCGTAACGCCAAGTTGCTCTGCAAGCTCCTTTTCAGTTTGTGCAGAGTTTATATCCAACAATGCTTGCAGTTCGTCCGTTTCAATCTTTTGAGGGCGTCCAGCACGCGGTTCATCTTCAAGACTGAAATCTCCTTGGCGAAATTTTTGATACCACCTTTTACACGTAGCATAACTTACAGCGTTCTCTCCATATGCAACACAGATCATTTCAGTGGCTTCAGCAGCATTTTTCTTCAGATGAAACGCGAAGTGGATGGAAAATCGAATGTGCTCTTTTGTTATTGCCATCGTGAACACTGCTGATTTTAAGGTTATGTGCATCAAACGCCAAATCGCACGATGTTTCGAAAGACCAAATGTCACTGCTTTAAAACCGCAAGAGGGCGGGAAAATTAATGCAATTTAAATTGTGGTTTCAGTAGTATGAAATCTAGGGCTCAGAACTTTTTTGCGCTCCTAATATTTACTGACGTTATGAATTTGACCTTGGGATAACCTTGAAAAGTCCAGTCAAGATCAACATAAAAATCTTAAATAGAAACTGCAGTTTTTTATTACACCGTCTTTTTCCACCAATTAATTTGAACAACTTTTGTCTAAAATATTTTTTCATTTGCCTAATATTTTTCTAGATATTGAAGGAAAACTTGATAACTTTTTCAATATTTAACTTACGATATCTCGCTAACTAGTTGTCGAAAGAAAAAGTGGTACTAGACTTTTTTGCTCTATTTAGTCTCAAGAATATATTTTTACAATAGCGCCCTGACTTTTGTTAACTTGCTGATTTTTGGAAATTTCAAAATCATCAAATTAACCAAATTTAGGGTGCTATTGGAACAATATATTCTTGAGACTAAATAGAGCAAAAAAGTTTAGTACTACTTTTTCTTCTGACAAATAGTTAACGAGATATTGTGAGTTAAATATTGAAAAAGTTATCAAGTTTTCCTTAAATATCTAAAAAACTATTAGGTAACTAAAAAAATATTTCAGACAAAAGTTGTTCAAATTAATTGCTAGAAAAGATGATGTAATAAAAAATTAGGATATCCATTTAAGATTTTTATGTTGATCTTGACTGGACTTTTCAAGGTTATCCTAAAGTCAAATTCATAGCGTCAGTAAATAGATCCTTTAAAGTCCTATAACTTTTGTCTGAAATATTTTTCTCTAAAATGTCGCGTTAATGAAAAAATCGAGTGATCCGGGTGGTCTGAAACGCCCAGTATACAGGATGTATCAAAAGCACCGAGATGGCGAAATATCTGAAAAACTAAGCATTTTAGAAAAAAATGTTTCAGACAAAAGTTGTTCAGATCAATTGGCAAAAAAAAGATGATATAATAAAAAATTGGGGTTTCCATTCGAGAAAAGTAATAATTAGTGAATATCTTGAAAGTGGCGCCATCTGTGAAACAAAATGATATAGTCTCTCGTTTCATGTCCCCCTTGAAACCATATAACATTTTGCCTGAAACATTTTCTTCTAAAATGCTTCTTAGTTTTCGAGATATTTCGTCGCTCAGGTATTTTTTACACACTCTGTATATGTATCCAATACGTTTCCGTCTGTCTCAAGTTGACCGACATGGTTTCGAGTTTATTTCGTACTCTCAGTATGTTTAGTTTCGCTCGACTATCGCTGTTCGTCCGTCCAAACTTGACAGTCCGAATGACCCTGACACGGGCTGGCAGGCCGTTAGAAAGAGAACACGCATAACCCTACTTCCCAGCGGCGGATCGTTAACTTACTTATGAGTTACTTATGAGTACGAACGACAGTAGGCGACGTAGCGAGCGTTCGATGTCGATTTTGCTCGTAACATCTTCGGCTTCTCATTGGCCCGGCCGCCGTGCCGCCTCATTGATCTCAGTCAAGTTGTAATTATTTTACGTAACGGCAACGATACAGGTTTTAGCATATAGGTTTAGTAGGCGTCCATCGTATATCGCGGCCGGCCTGAGTGTGTAGCGCGCCACATCGCACTTCTAGAGTGCGATAAAGTTTACCGAGCTATTGAGATCGGATTGATGCGCAATGGCGATTTTTCGCGGCGCTTTACGATCGCCGTCCGTTATTAAGCGGCACGTTACATATCCGCGTTATCCGCGACGTTAACCGGGATATCGTCGGCAGTCATCGAGATACTCGAGAACAAACAAGCCTTTCTTCATCGCTAGGTATCTACGATATTCATTTACTCGCGGTGTAAAGTATAGTTTAGTCTATCACGTCACACTTGAAAAGTCCTTCCTCACTAGCGCCAACCGAGCGCTGATACGGAAGGAGGCGTTTTTCGCAAGCAGAAACGGCCCGACCAATGAAACGTGATATAAGTGAAATATACCCCGACGACTTTATGGAAAAAGACATTAGAATTGACATGATAATTTATACGACAGACTCGTAACCGTTGGAGTCAACGTTTCCGACTGGTTCCACAATCGACAAGTCACGGCCGGTATCGCGCAATTTCCGTGAAGTCTTACGAAAGTTACAGAGCGATTTTTTCCGACCGTTTCTATTTATATATTTTCCTGTTTCCAGTGCTGGCATAATCGCACAAATATAATATCACAGGATCCATTTGCGTTACATTTTCGTTGTTTCTTATCGAACAAACGTGCCGCGTAAAACCTCACAATCGCGCTAACCTGCTGTTACTGGCAATCGCGTATTTGAGATTTCTCGAGGACGTTATACGACTTGATGCACGTGGTACAGTCGTAAAATCAGCGCTACCACCGTTTAACACGTCCGGCCGCAGCATTCTCGAGTGACCGGCTCGCTTGAAGGAGTGGAGCCGTTGCGTGACGTTAGACTTCGTCTAACGGTGTCGCGCATCGACCGTGTCTTCAGTCTTTCTGCACTAGCGTCAGGAGCACAAACGCCTTAGCGCGAAGCTTCCATTGGCGATGACACGTACATAAATCTTCGCAGCTTCACGGCCCGACGCGGATCGCTTCACTCATGAGCCGCGAGGCTCCGCAATCGCCGGACAATGGCGCCGGACAGTGTCGTCTGTGTCGTCATTTCGTGGGTCAATCAGGCAGCGATCGGGGTCGACAGGCCGCAAATTAAAGCGACGTCCAGACGAATTGTCGAAGCACTTTTGCCGTACCTGAGAAAAAAGTCGATGTCACGTTACCTGGTCCTCGTTTAATTCGTAGTCAGCTTTTGCAGGCGGAAATGTCCGAGCGTCGATTTCCGCTGATTTTCGCGCGTAAAGCGACTTCCGTATACTAACGCTGCGGGTTTTTCGGGCGGATCTTATTCGAGCCGAGTGCAATGAATTCAGCGCGAAGCGCTGACACGTTATCAAAGACGCCTCAAATTCCGCGGAAGCACGTAGAAGAAAGACGACGCCCGCGATAAAACAGATCTGAAAGGGGCTGGGAGGGAGGGGGGAGGAACGCGAATCAGGAAACGAATAAAATCTGAGGTATGAATGATGTGTGTCATGTGTGCGAAGATAAGTTTCTGAAATTACCATGTCGAGGTGCTTACTCGCGCCTCGTTACATCCTAAAGATATGATACTTTCTTTATGTGTGTGCTAGGCTCGTTTATTCCGGTCAAACGGAAAACAATCTCCCATCGAACATTTCGCGATCTCATCCTTCTTCTTCTTTATAGCTTTTGTATATAGGTAACTTTTGTTTCTGATTTTACAGCAGCTGACGATAATACAGGGTGAGTCAAAAATATGAAACCCTAAAAATCTCTATATTTACTCATCTTATCAGTTTGACTTTGAGTGGTGTTGCCAAGGTTAATAGAAACTCTAATTTTTTATTATATCATCTTTTTCTACCAATTAATTTTAATAACTTTTATTTGAAACATTTTTTATTTGCCTAATATTTTTTGAGATATTTAAGGAAAACTCGGAAACTTTTTCAATATTTACGTAACTTACGATATCTCGCTAATTATTTGTCGGAAGAAAAAATGCTATTATACTTTTTTACTCTACCTGGTCTCAAGAATATATTGTTACAATAGCATCCTTTGTTAATTTGATGACTTTGAAATTTCCAAAAGTCAATAAGTTAACAAAAATTAAGGAACTATTGTAACAATATGTTCTTGAGATCAAATAGAGTCTCTATAGAGTAAAAAAGTCTAGTACCAGTTTTTCATCCGACAAATAGTTAATGAGATATCGTAAGTTAAATATTGAAAAATCAAGTTTTCCTTAAATATCTCAAAACATATTAGGTAAATAAAAAAATGTTTCAGACAAAAGTTGTCCAAATTCATTGGTAGAAAAAGATGATATAATAAAAAATGGAGATTTCCGTTTAAAAAAAATAAGTTAACCTTGGCAACGCCACTTAAGGTCAAACTGATAAGATCAGTAAATACTTCGTTTTGAGCCTTATAACTTTTGTCTGAAACACTTTACTGTAAAATTTATATCTTTCGAGATTTTTAAGGGTTTCTATACTTTCGACTCACTCTGTATATCAACGCGTACTCGCTGAATGCACGAGAAGGATTCTTGCTTCGCAGGAATATAATATAAAATAATAATGTAAAATATATACAGAAAAATATAATAGAAAAATGAAATCAGAGATTTAAACAAATGATTTTCAGGCACAATAACACAATTGGTAACATAAAGAAAGAAAGAGAGAGAGAGAGAGAGAGAATACACACAGAAAAATATAATCTTTCCTACATATTTATTTATTAAATTAAAAAGTTCCTTTCCGAATAGTATTTTAATTTGACGAATTAACTTATATAAATGTATGAGAATATCTCGGCATGGAAAGAATAAGAGAGAGAGAGAAGGATGCAAATATATATTACATCACTCGTGTCTTTACGTCTCAAACATGCTTATCTTTCCACACACTCCTCGCTTGTTCCGCTTAAATTTATACGAGAACGGCAAATATTTGAATAAACTAATATCTTTATCGGAGAGGTGAGGAAAGAATCTATGGGAAAAAAAGTGACAATTCGTGATTTCATCACTGACTGTAATCCTCGTTTGCCGAGGTAATTCTCCTCGCATTGTCAACGAATGCTTTGCACTTTTATACAACGACCAATTATCAAATATATTTTATTAGGTGTGCAAATTAATTTGGTGCCTTTACATTTAACATCTTGTAACTTTGGTCCGAATTAAAACTTTTTTCCGTCCTATGACGACTTGAAAGTGCCAACTCTTCAAGCTTTAAAAAGCGCTATAGTGGACGGCCCTGCCGACATAACCTCACGAAACAGCAGTAAACAGCAGTGAATGGCGGTCGAAAAGCAGCATTTGAGGCATTGCATTTTTTTACATTTGAATTGAAGAAAAATGCTGCTGAAAAATACTACGGAAATGATTTGTTTCGTTTTGAGTACAGACGCTGTGACGTGTAAAACGTGTAAGAAATAACACCAGAAGTTTAGAAATGAAAATTTTGATCTTTCAGATCGAAAACGTCCAGGCCAACCAAAAACGTTTGAAGACGAAGAAGCAATTATTAAATGAAAACTCCGCTCAAACTCAACAGGAGCTTGCACTACAACTGAAAGTTACCCACCAACGCCTATCCTATTGTCTACTTCAACCTGAAAAAATTGAATATTCGCGATTACAATTACGAGATTATTTTATGAGGTACCACAGATAGCTCATATTGAATTGTAAATTGTAAAGTTCAAGGTTCAAAAGTTCTTTGATCAAGAAAAACATCGAAAAAAAAGAAAGCGATAGAGAGCGATAGAGATCTACAGAGATTCTCATTGTTTTCTATCGCAATCTATCGTTTTGCTGCATCGGATCCGAAAGAAATGATATCGCGTAAAAATAAAGTACGATGAACACTTTTCATCGTATTCTATTATACTCTATCGTTAGGAGAATATTTAGTTGTTAGAGTTAGTTGACAGAATTCGCGTAGAGACTCATCGTGTCCTATCGTTTTATTCAAGTCTACACGGCAAATATGTTTAGTTGAATGAACCAATTTTCTGACGACAAGAAACGTGTAAAGAAAGCGTCAATCAATCATACATTTATGCATGTCAAAATAACACATTCGGATTTGCGTTGTATCGCAATTATACCTAGGAATCAATTTTATGCCGAGTATCGTTGGTGCACCATTGACAACGATGGTCCTCTTTTCGCAATTGTACGATACAGAACTTTCAGTTTCTTCTGTTGTTAATATACCACTGACAAGAATTATGATATAAGACAACAATTTATGCGTGATACATGGTAAAAATGTTTGGTCCATGATACAGCTTGCAAATGAAACGATATGAACGATATGAACGATACAGAGAAATATTAACTGAAAATATTAACACTCAGTCTAATTCATCAAGGTTTATGGTTAACTTAAACAAAATTGTGCTATTCTCAATCAAAATTTCTTAATCGTTCTTTATTTCTCTCTCTCATTTCGTCAGAAAATTGGTTCATTCAACCAAACATATTTTCCGTGTAGACTTGAATAAAACGATAGGACACGATGAGTCTCTACGCGAATTCTATCATACTCTAATTGAACAGTTGAGCGAACTTACCTGTAAGTGAAGTTCGGCTGCAATTATATGAGAGCCTCGTTCAAAAGATTACCGTGTAGTACTCCTCTCGAGCCGCGAGGTGTCACATCGGTTTGGAGATGACAAACAACCGCTCACGCTCCCTGGCTTCCTGTGTATCGTCCTGTGTATCTTCATATTCTTTAGAGTAGTTTTTTCAAAAAATTGCTATATGGGGTATTTTGGGTTAGGTAACTTTCCTTTGAAATTACTGGGAAGGACTGTAATCTTTTGAACGAGGCTCTCATATAATTGCAGCCGAACTTCACTTACAGGTAAGTTCGCTCGACTGTTCAATTATATTTCGCGCCTCGTTTTTCAGATTACCGTGTAGTTCTTTAGAGAGGCAGCAATTTTTTTTTTTTTTACATTTTTATATCATTTTCTATTTCCTAATACCGCATTTGCTAATATACCTTCTTCTTCTACGATAGGTCTATTATAGAATTTAGCGAAGACTTTCGATTTTTCCGTCCAGCCCGCTGTTCTTCTAATAGTGTCAAAACTTATGCCTTTTGCACATGCTGCAGAGGTAACCGCGTGTCTTATAGAATGGGCTTTAAAATTTGAAACGTCTATGCCACTTTTTTGGAGGACCTTTTTTGATCCATCTTGCTATTATTTGTGATCCTACTGCTACAAATGGCTTCTTTATGACTATAAATAAGTTGCTTTCTTGGCTTCGTAAGCTTTGTGTAATTTGTAGATATCTATTAAAAGTTGTTGCGATGCACAAGCTCGGCTTTTTTTTAAATTCAGGGAGTACGAGCAAGGGTTGAAATCTTCCTGGCCCCGAAGTTTTAATTCTGTCTTCTATTTTTATGTGAATATTGTTTCCTGTCTTGTAAATATTTGTTATTTTTATGGAGGCTAGAGTTTGTGCTCTGTGAGCTGTACATAATGCTAACAAGGCAACTGTCTTTTCTGTTAGCTGAATAAATGAAAGCCTTTCTAACGGATTTAGTTTTTCTAAGTACTCTAATACCCTTGTTACGTCCCATATATGTGAGTATTTAGGTGTTTGTGGTTTTCTGTTAAACACTCCTTTTAAAAATCTACATATAAGTTCATTTCCTCCTATTTTATTATTTGATATCAAAGAAATTGCACTACGATAAGTGTTTAATGTAGCATATGATCCATTTTCGAAACTATTAAGAAACTGAGGACTTTTTCTATTGATGGGTTGAAAAACCTTTCTCTTGAATTTTCACAGAATAACTACCATATCTTTAACGCAGATTCATACTGTGCAAGTGTTGATTCAGATAACGACGCTAGCAGAATATCTATTGCTTCGTTAGGTACTTTTTTTTTTTTTTTAAATGCCTGGCCGATACTCTTCCTGCCATCAAACTTATATATTTGCCTTGTGAATGTTCCCTGTTCCTGCATATGGATAATAATAAGTTATTGTTCGATCTAAGATTTAGTGGTTTGCTTATTAGTAATTCTGTGAATAAGGGAAACCACGGCTGTGTTAGCCAATTTGGAACAACTAAAATTCCTGTAGCTTTGTCGTTTCTAATTTTTCTTTTAGTAGCACTTTAGTAGCACTTTTAGTATTATTGCAAATGGTGGGAAAGCATAGAAATATGAATTGAACCAATTCATGGTAAATGCATCTATTTGTACTGCATCAGGTACAGGATATTTGGTCACAAAGACCTCACATTTCTTGTTTGCCGGTGTCGCAAATAAATCCACCTCGGGTTTTTCGAACGCACTGACAATTTTTCGGAATGCCCAGTTTGTTAACTCCCATTCGGTATCATTCGTTAGTCTTGAAAGCTCGTCAGCTTCCTTATTTTGTTTTGATGATATATATGAAGCCACTAAAAAATTTCGTCTAGTTTCTGCCCATTGCCAAATATTTCTTGCTAGATTATTAAGTTCTGGGAACCTAACGCTTCCCATATTATTTATATACGCGATCGCTATTGACTTATCTATTCTTAATAAGATTTTACAATCTTTGCTTGCTGCAGGCAAGCAAAGTAATTCCTCTAGGGCATATTTCACTGCTAAAAGTTCTTTATAATTTATGTGATGAGCTTTCTGACTTTTGTTCCAATAACCATGTGTCTGTTGACACCCGTCTGTAGCACCCTATCCTGTATCTGATGCGTCTGTAAATATTGTTAGATTGAACGTATCTCTTTTGATTTTACTATATGCCGATTTTAATCCGGACTTCCACTAATTTAAATCCTGTAAGATGTGTCTAGATATTAGCATTTTTTGGTTATAGCCTCCATCATTGACCATTAATGCTATAAACTTTTCCCTTTCAAGGTTTTTTATATATATAGTCAGCCATATTCTACTGCTGGACAAGCTGCCACTAGTTTTCCAATAAGTGTTGCAAATTCAGATATTGGACTGTCTCGTTTTTTTTTATATATCACCTCTATAAGGTCTATGAGCTCCGCTTTTTTCTTGTCCGGCAATTCTAAAATATATCTAACTGTATCTATTATAAAGCCTAAAAATTTACATCTTGTTTCAGGCGTCAACATACTTTTTTCCTTATTTATTACAAAATCTAGCGATTCTAACCAGCTAATTGTTTTTTTCACGTTCTTGCTACACTTGTCAAAACTGTCTGCGATGCAGAGGATATCATCCAAATAGACTATTGATTTCCAACCCCTCCGTCTTAGTTGATTCATTACCGGTTTTAGAATTTTGGTAAAAATCCTTGGACTAACGTTTAATCTTAAATATTTTCTGCTTCTTTTGTGAACTGGGATTAAAAAATATGCGTCTTTTAAATCAATATGCGCCATAAAATCGCTAGAAGATACTAAGCTCATGGCGATTCTTATATCTTCTATTTTAAAATGTTCCGTAGGAATAAGCCTATTTAATTCCTTTAAATTCAGAATAAATCTATGCGATCCATCTGATTTTTGTGTTAAGAAATATGGGGATATAAATTGCTTTTTGCTACCTCTACAAGTTTCGATCGCTCCTTTCTCACATAGTTTTCTAACCGCTTGTTTTACATTTTTTAAAACTTTTCTTGATTCGAATCTTACTTTAGGCTCCTTAACTTGGTAAACTTTTTTATAAAATTTTATTCTATAACCGATAATGTATTCTAATATAGTCTTACTCTGCGTTATTTTTAACCAATTTTTGATAAAATGTGCTAGTCTTCCAGCAATACTAACGTTTAACGGTATCTGGTTTGTTGTATTGTTCTGAATTTCCCCCGAGTCTGCAAGGTCTGACCTGGTCTTTGATTGAAGTTGGATCCTCTTTTTTTGAAGAACAATCTTTGTTTGGCCTGTCCTGATGCATATTGCCCCCATGTCTTGGGTAAGGCCTTATCCCCAGAGGGCCTCTTGAGTTTAAATTCTGCCTTGATGATGGGATTTGTGTGGCATTTTGAGGCTGGACCCTTACAGTTGGAGCCATCTTTTCTAAGGACTTTGCATTTCTTATTTTATCTGCTAAGTCCTCGCCAAAAAGATATTTGTCAGATATCGTAGTTTTTTAAAACTTCTTTGACCTCCCTAGATAGCCCCGGCATTATGACCGATTTTCTATATTGTGTTTGATTATAGTGTAGATCTGACAATAACTTAGCTGCATCCAATAGCTTTTCTAAAAAATCTAGTTTATCTATGCTCTCCTCTTTTACACAGCTAGTAATAGCTGCACCTAAAGCCACCAGGGCTGACCCTGCATTTGAGTAACTCCTGCTTTTCTGCCTCTGATATACCCCTTTGGGCCTAGTATTGCCATCTTGTTAAAAAGGATTGGTGTATTTCCAATTCTGTATACTGAGGTTTTGTAGGATCCTCTCCCATGATCTCTAATATTGACGCATCTACTTGTGTACTTTCTTTTGTATCAAGTGATCCAGGTCATTAATTTTATTTGATACTTTACTAATGTATGTATATTCTCTATGTATATACATATATATATTTTTTTTTGTTCTTGTCTTGCCTCTCGTGCAAGCGCATTATAAACTTTGTGTTGTCGTGCCGCTCGTGCACGCGCTTGTTTCTTTACCGTTTTTGAGGATATTGCATGGCCTTATTTCTTTTTTGTGTCGTTGAGGCTGGCAGATGTACTACACTTAACCTCTCTTACCTTCGTAATCCTCATTTAGTTCGCTCTCTCCTATTTTCTCAGCATCTGTTTCACTTCCTTTTCTCTCTAATTCTTGCAACTCTCGCTCCATCTTTTTCTTCATATGCCTTATGTCTTTCTCCGCTTTTCTTTTCATTATTGCGCACAATCTAAAGGTGACCGATGCGAAACCTTACGCACATCGAAACAATATGAAGACGATACGCAGGAGGCCAGGGGGCGTGAGCGGTTGTTTGTCATCTCCAAACCGATGTGACACCTCGCGGCTCGAGAAGAGTACTACACGGTAATCTGAAGAACGGGGCGCGAAATATAATCATTAAATATTCTCCTAACGATAGAGTACAATAGAATACGATGAAAAGTGTTCATCGTACTCTATCTTTACGCGATATCATTTCTTTCGGATCCGATGCAGCAAAACGATAGATTGCGATATAAAACAATGAGAATCTCTGTAGATCTCATCGCTCTCTATCTCTTTCTCCTTTTCGATGTTTTCCTTGATCAAAGAACTTTTGAACCTTGAACTTTACAATTTACAATTCAATATGAGCTATCTGTGGTACCTCATAAAATAATCTCGTAATTGTAATCGCGAATATTCAACGGCCATATCGGTGCGAGCTTAGACGCGATGCGGCGGGATGTAGGAGCAGCGAGGTAAGGACATAAACGTTATCCTTCCTCTCGCCGCGCTCCGGCAACAGTTTCTTTGTCGACTAGGCAATGCTCTCTAGCCTAAGCGGCTAGATGTTCCTCCCATAACGTCTCGGCGCGCGCTCATTCCTCAGATTTCTGTCATTAATAACTCGATAATTATTGCGAATCTCACAAAACGATATGGGACTTTTATATTTGTCTTAACCCGCTCTGTCTCCACGAACTCTGCCAAATTTGTTATAAGACACCCTGTATGTACAGGATGAGGAAAAAAGATGGACCCTTAAAAATCAGAAAGATATAAGTTTTACAGAAAAGTGTTTCAGACAAAAATTATAAGACTTAAAACGAAGTATTTACTGATCAGTTTGACATTGAGTGGCGTTGCCAAGGTCAAGTCAAGGTCAACTTATTTTTTTTAAACAGAAACCCCCATTTTTTATTATGTCATCTTTTTCTATCAATGAATTTGAACAATTTTTGTCTGAAATATTTTTTTATTTACCTAATATATTTTGAAATATTGAAAAGGAAAACTTGATGATATTTTCAATAGCAGGAGTTAAGGAGTTAAGTCTTTGTATCAGTGATAATAACGGTATAACTGAAAAAATTGCTCGTGGAATTATGCGAATTACTGGAAATAATTTAAAACATTTTTTGTGTCGAACAATTCGCGTCATTTTGCGGGATCTTGTCCGACGACTTTTAGTTCCGACCACTTTGCACTAATTACTATATCTTATCACTCCCTTCAAAACCATTCTAAACACGCTTGTTTAAGCTACTTGATGCGTGAGTACGTGACGCTTACTTATTTACGGTCATCCTTACGAATTCCTTCACTGTTCTCCTTTTCTCCGGTGAGTTCTTCTTCGACTTTGCCCGCTTTGGCCCACCTGGCCGCCTACTTGTCGTACCTTCTCGCGCTTGAATATAAGCATCCTTTCTCCTTTTCCCAATCCCTTTTTTGTCCCCTCACTTCCCTATTTTGTCGAAGCATCAATTCAATTGGCTTATTCAAGCAAGGCAGTCTCATTCAGTTGGCATTCGCCTGCACGCGTGCCTCACCTCTGTGTCGCCGGTATCTGTAACTGCGATATTGGGAACGACGGAAGTCGCGGGTTCGACAGAAGTGCGGTGGGGATCGAAGACACGTTTGCAGGACGTGGTCCTCTTGGTGGGCGCGCACGACAGAGAACGCTCAGTTTTTGATAGGCCGCGTCTCTCTTCTGATCGGAGATCGGTGAACAGCCCGGTATGTTAGCAGTTCTTTATCGTTACCTTACTCGTTCGCGCGCGTGTCATTAACGATAATTTCGAGCGCAGTGCAGCCACTCGAGTTCGCGTAATTGAGGAAAAATCCCCCGTCGTTGGATCATTTTAGCTGCTTGTATCGGAAAGAGTAAGTACTGGTGCGACTTGCAACAAACTTGCATTTGGACTCTCTTGCTTCACCACTGCTGCTGGGCTTCTTTTTCTCTTGTCTTGTCTACAGTATTCTTCTTCTATTATATGCGCCGAGTGAAAGGTTCGCTTGAACTCAACGTGACAATGTGTGAACCAAGTGCAATTTCGGTTGGTGCCTCGCGAACCGAAGCCGGACATTTTTCGACCTTCGGACGCGCCTTTGCTCGTCGAGACAATTTTTCTCTCCGTGTGTAGAGATGAACTTGTGCTCCGAGATGCTTGTGTTATATCGGTATTTGAGAATCTCAAAAGCGCGCCAAGGCGAGAGGCCTCTGATGAGGCAGGCGCGAATAATCACTCGCAGAGAATTACGCGAGAAGAATTACGCGCAAATGACAATGAGGCCCGGTCGGCTTTCGCGAGGCGCATACACCGGACGTGTTAATGACGCATGACATTGTCGAAGAAACATATTGTCTTGTATTTCAGATTCCTCTTATTGCGTGAACGCCACGAGTATCAGCATGGCTGGTATCATAAAGCGCGTAGTCAGCAATTATAACGAATTCCTGAAGAACATAAAAGGTAACTCTCTAGCAACGTTACAAAAAGAAGAAAATAATATTCTCTCGTACAAGCGGTAGCGCGAATTCTACTTTGCGAAACGAACAACTTGAAACAATGAAAAATGAAGTTTTTTTCGAAAGATAAAATGCGGTATGCGGTGTAACGAGTATGCGATAAAAAAATACGCGATATGCATAATTACAAACTGTAGTGTGCTAACACATTAAGTTGCACAGTAAGTTGTTGTCACACAAGTTGTACAAAAAGAAAAAAATGTTTACCCGATCAATTACTTACAAAGTCAGACGAATCTTGTAGCCAACAGGAAGAACCACAGCCAAAAACTTTTTATCCAACACGCAAATTGACGAATCTCACTTAGAAATGCTAAACAATCGTGAGTAGCGATTGTTTCGCATCGTCTCTCGATGGGAGGGAAGAACGTTCGTCCGTATGTTTATCGTTTGTCATGAAAATCGCAATTTGCAACGCGCGCAGGCTGTCGCGGTAATTAACAATTAATTAATAGCGCGTTAACGCACATTCTTCAAATTTTTCCGCCGGCCGAATGCAACACCGAAGAGAAGTAAATTATACAGTCGAACTTACTGCAGTCATTTCTTCACGAATTATACTCTTCTGTAGATCCGATAGTAGACACGTGGCCTTTAATGGGGTCACCCGGCCCGATGCTGTGTATCGTTGGGACGTATCTGATTTTCGTTTTAAAAGCCGGACCGAAAATGATGGAGAAGAGACCGGCCTTTCAGCTGAATACTATCTTAATATTATACAACGCGTTCCAAGTGTTCCTCAGTATTTGGCTAGCATCGCTGGTGAGTCTAAGCGGATTTGTCCTCGCGCGTGACATAACGCATTGATATCTAACCAATTAAAAATTAATTAAATTAAATTAATCAACTAATTAAATTAATTTAATTAATTAATTAATTAAATTAACTAATCACATCAATTAAATCAAGTAATTAAATTCATTAAATAATTAAATTCATTAAACACTAGGTTAGGTGAAAATTCTGCCGATGATGCTTTTTACACAGACAAATGTAAATTTAATTACGTGAACCAAAGTTGATGTATATCTTTTGTGTTTTTAAGGGGAGGACTTGTAATGTTCATAAACTGCTTAGACCATTTATGCTTAAATGAAAAAAGTTTTTTTTTACAGTAAAAGGTTATTATTTTTCCTTTAAAAAAATTGCGTATGATTTGAAGCTGTTTTACACACTGCTGCAAATTTTTACCAAACGTTTGTAGTTCACATACACTCAACAGAAATAATAAAAAAATTACGGGTGAAGATTCACCCGTCCTACTGATGGAGATAACAAAAACATCCTAATATTCTTTGGGTTAATATCTTTGAGTAAAGAAGAAATATCGGAGACTGTTTCAGTAGATTCAATCCATTTGTTTCGTTTATAAACGAATTTTGTATTACGATTATGAATTCGGAAGGAATTTATTCACAGGATATATGCGTCGATAACAAACGATCGTTTAAAAGTAAAATCGAAGGCACAAAGATCGCATAGACAATGATTTTTTCGCACGTGACATTCGGCATCGATAAAATATTAATTGATTTCAGGCACTGTATGTCAATTATGAGGATTTAATAATCTTTCACGGTTGTACTACTCAAAATATGCCGATCCAAAGGAACTTACAGAAACCGGTAAGCACTGTTTCCCCTTGATCTCCGCGCACAGCAGTCGTTATTGTTAAATTGTCTCTATATTTTTTTAACGCACCTTCGTTTTGGATGGGCAGTTCTTGCAGAGCGCGTGGTGGTACTTCGTAGCGAAAATCATCGAGCTCTTCGACACGGTAAGTGTGACATGTGAATGTTTCTTTTTAACAAAATCGACTGATTAATTGATTAAAACGATTAAAATTGATTGACGAAAATGTCGGATAGCTACGCTTGGTGCTTCTGTAATCTTTCAAGTAGCATCATTGTTTCGCCACAAGGTTATTGCAACCGTACATACTTAAACGTACAGCTACGAACAATGCCTCGCTAACTCGGTCATCGGAAAATACTTAGCAATTGCTCATATCAGCCTCATCCCGGTCAATGCGATATTGATAAACTTAAACTTCAAATGATCGGCCATTTTTTCTTAACGCTCTACTTGCACACCGTTATGTTGTAATTCATTATTATACACCGTTATATTGTAATTCATTATTATTATAATTAAATCATTAAATTAGAATTAAATAATGAATTACATCATTGGCATAAAGAATTATGCTTTTTACACCGGGAATACCCCATACCCGAACTCGCGTAAAGTCGTTGCGCGAATATTTAACATAAAGAGCTAATTAAAATTCGTCTGAGAGGTACGCGCATCTGATAAAACTCGTAATATGAAGAGATAAAACCTGACATTTTCCTTCGCCTCTTCAAGGTATTCTTCGTCTTGCGAAAGAAGCAAAGTCAAGTGACTTTTCTCCATGTTTATCATCATACCATAACGGCCGTCTTCTCGTGGTGTTTCTTGAAGCTACTACCCGGTCAACAAGGTATCTTTGTGGGCTTCTTGAATTCCGTTGTCCACATTTTCATGTACAGTTATTATCTCATCGCGTCGCTTGGCTCTAAGTACAGAAAGTACCTCTGGTGGAAGAAATACATGACCTGGATTCAGCTGGTAATTATCGATATTCAATAAGTAATCAAGATCAAACTGCAACAATTCTGAATGCCTACCAATTCTGAATTAATTGCTCGTCACGCGTCAGTTTTGGAATTTTCGTATCGTTGCGCTACTTTCAAATCGTCGACGTAGTTGAAATTTCCGTTCTACATAAACCTTGCAAATTCTGTCTGAACTTGACACAGCAATGGGGAATCTCAAGATATAACATCATATAAAATATTTATCTTATTTGGCTGCCACTACTTGTCGTCTTTGCTACCGTGTTGAATTTTAAAAAACAGTATCATGTTGCAGCTCGAGACCTTCGATTAGTCCTGCAAATCCGACGAAATTTGCAGAGTCGATGCAGGACTAAAATCTCGACTTGAAAATTCTGTCGAATTTCAGCTGCAGTTCGGGGCGATGCTGTGCTACCTGATCCTGACTCTGTTCATGGACTGTCAAGTGCCGAAGGTTCTAACTTATTTCTTCCTAACGAACGTGGTCATTTTCATTTATCTGTTCGGTGATTTTTATTGGAAAGCGTACGTAAAAAAAGAGTACGCGAAGAAAATCTAATGATCGAAATTGATCTCGCGCGGACAAAATGGATGCTGACATTCCTTCTACGAGAACATAGTTGATGACAAAAAGCGGATGAGACAATTACAATCGAGGATGTGACAAAATCACTCAACTGAGTCATTTGTCTTTAACATGCGAAGTAACGTAAAGGATTTGTACATACGTACGCACACTCGCGCGTGAACAATAATTTCCTTACAGTTTCGTTATAGAACGTGGACACATTTGAACTTCCGTTTCCTGAACTGCTCTTCCCGAACGTTCCTCGAAATTGTTTTAGTATTGTTCACACACGCGCACACACACACACACACACACACACACACACACACACACACACACATACACACACACACTAAATACGTCACATAGTTATTGGCATTTCCAATATAAGTGATTATCGTATTCATAATTTATTATCAATAATCGTTTTGTAATTTTAATTACCTTGTGTATTTAGTTGTCCTTTGTAAAAACCGTGCGAAGGCTATTTCGTTTTATTTATTCGTATGCGTTTTCAACCAAATTACTGAGACGCCACGATAATTGTGATATGCAAAGAGTCGTTGTCGCGCTCGAGTCGCCAAATCTTCTCGATTTCGGCGCCGATGTTGTAATTAACATACGTCAGCGATGTGAATTCGTTGACCCGGGAGGATGAGGAGGACAAGAATCGAAGCGGGAGAGGAAGCAGGACGAGCGCGAAACGCGAACCGATCGCCCGGGGCTGCGTCTAAAGTGTGCCACGATCCGTAAAAAAGAAAAAGGAAGAAAAAAAGAAAAGTAGCGCCCACCGAGAGCAGACATATAACGTGAGTAACGAAGCAACCGGTACTCGTAAAAATCCGTAAGCCGGACTGGCCGTCGCGTTCCTTCCAAAGGAAAACACCCGAGCGCGGTTCTGAGTTTTTCTAACGGTACTTCCTCGCTATGCTTCCTCGCTTCTGTTATGTTACACAGTCCAGTGTTCTCAATGCCAGATTATGAGAGCCTCTCCGGCATTTAGTCGGAGATGAATACTCTCAGCTTCTTCAGCTCACAATTATCGCTCTGTTCGTCGGGCAACGATCCAATCCAAATCGCGGAATGTTTGAGGCTCTTTCTTCGCCTTTCAACAAACGATTCTTGTTGTTCTCGTTTGACAAGCTTGGTCGAAACAACGCGGAACTACTGCCAACGATGACGACTCTTGTAATAATAATCGCTGCGGACAATCTCGCGACTTGCGTCCAACACATTGCAATTAAATAAATAAACGACGTAAGGGGGAGGGAGGGGCGCAGTAGTTTAAGTGCGGAATGTGTACCACTATTTATTAATAAACATTACAAATAAATCGAAATTGCGAACGCCTGATATCGTGTTCCTCCCAAGGATCAAACTCGGATCAAAATCCGCCTGCGTTGAACGTTCCGTTAGAGATCAACGAAATTCGAGTCGAATCGTCGCCGATCGAAAGAGTGAACAATTAAGAGATCAGACTGTATCAGCGATATATACTTTTATTCTACAACGAATTACACACGTATGTTGTATGATACACACGGGTATAATTGTAAGATTATCCGTTCGAAAGTGCAAAGTCGTTTCGCTCGACTGATCGATGAAAGATAAAATCCTGACTGTTCGATAACAGATCACTTGGAAGACTGTCTAAAATTGTCGGAACTAATACAAGGAGATGCTATAACCTGTAAAATCGATTTCCAAAGTCTTGTCAAAGACCGAGTCATGTCTCGTTCGATAGCTTGTATGTAGAGAATGAAGACCCTAAAGGCATTCGGGTGAATGGGCCTTCGTTTAGAAGAAATTGCGAAGCAAAGTTAGAATGACGAAGCTGTGTCATTTAAGAGCGAAAAATATAAAAGCACAAGCACCAAGGCGGCGTAGTCGAGAGGACTAATTCCCAGTTGCACCAACATTATTTTGGTCTTGAGTGAGACTTAAATATATCTCTGTCTTTATTTATTTAGTAAGAAAGATAAAGATAGACTTATGTTTAAGTCTCACTTAAAACCAAAATAATGTTGGTGCAACTGGGCCTAAGGCGCCCGCCCGGTGCTTTTTTGTGCCAGCAACGAGCGTTCGAATCCCGCCGTTTTTTCATATTCTTTTTTTTTTACCTTGCACATGCAGTTAATGCTTTTAACTTATAATTAATATATTATTCATATTTGTTCCGTTTTTATGCAGATATATAGGAAATTATGCAGGTAAGTTCCAGGCTTTTTTAACATAAAATATAAAACGTAAAATATAAAATGAAAACATAATTTGCAGTTCTTTAAACGAAATATATTTTTCTTATATATCACAAAATTGTGACTTACAAATTATACCGCCGAAATGTACCTCAATCTGCCAGCCTTGTGATGTTTACTTTTATAAGCAAGTTAAAATTATTATAAAGAAAATTCAAAATTGTCCACATTTATTTACAGGCGACAAAAGTATACGTTTGAACACTCGAGTTGATGTAATTCGCATGCAATCGCTTACTCGCTATTTATTATCAGCACCAGGATTCAAATATATGCTGCAATATGCTTGGTATGCGTCCAATTTAGCAAAAAGTTGAGACATTTTTTATAAAGTTAATCAATAATGTTTTCCAACATTCATAATCAAAAGTGCGTTTGTAAGCAACATAATTCTTTTATTATATGTGGTGCAAAAAATATTTATGTTTCGAATGTTTTTATATAGCTTTTCATCCTCAACATTGCGACGATATAACAGAATTTTATAACGCATAGATTTTGCAAAATGTTTCTATCTTGTGATATGCATATAATTTTATGATATATAAGAAAAATATATTCTGTTTTAAGAACTGCAAATTATGTTTTTATTTTATATTTTACGTTAAAAAAGCTTGGGACTTACCTGCATAATTCCCTACATATCTGCATTAAAAAGGAACAAATATGAATAATATATTAATTATAAGTTAAAAGAATTAATTGCATGTGCAAGGTAAGAAAAAAAAGAATATGAAAAAACATCGGGGGGATTCGAACGCTTGTCGGCGGCACAAAAAAGCGTCGGACGAGCGCTTTAATTCTCTCGTCTATATCTTAGTGCTTGCGCCCCTGCATTTTCCGCTCTTGAATGACGCAGCTCCGTCATTTTAACTGCTTCGCAATTTCTCCTAAATGAAGGCCCATTCAGCCGAATCCCTTTAGGGTGTTCATTCTCTACATATAAGCTACCGAACGAGACATGACTCGTTTGGAAATCGATTTTACAGGTTGTAGCATCTCCTTGTAAGATGCGGTGCAACTGACACTTTATTTACATTAGAAGCCCCGTTGTCGTATTTCTAAGGTGTACAGAACGTAACAAATCTTAGAAGCTACGTGTGTGTCCCTTATTGTCTTCTATTTTAATGTAAAATTAGTCCGGAAGGGATGGACATGGAAAGAAGAAGAAGAAAAAGAAGAAGGTAAAGAAGAGAAAGTGGAAGAAGAAGAAGAAGAAGAAGAAGAAGAAGAAGAAGAAGAAGAAGAAGAAGAAGTAAAAAGGGAGGAGAAATTGCGGTATTAGTACGAAATACATCCGCCAGTTGGCGCATAGATGCCAGCTTAAAGCCATATTCTTTGGACTTAATTAATCTAATCGAAATTTAGGGAAAATCCAGCACCACAGAGGAAAGCGAACACACGTCGGTCGAGCTAAGAGAAGTCGAATCACAAAACGACACGCGAATGCTAATCGAGTAGCGCATATGCGATTAGCAGCTTTCAATTCTCAGTTGAGTCGAATTTTCTCGCGCGACGCATTCGAATATCGCGCGCGATCTCACTCGAAATGGGCTCTTATTCAATTTCCGGAAGGAAAGAATGCTTTCATAAGATCGTCCTTCCTTCTCTCTCTCTCTCTCTCTCTCTCTCTCTCTCTCTCTCTCTCTCTCTCACAGCTATGTTTGATTAATTGACAAAATGAAGACTTCTATAATCGTCTCATTAGTATCACCTGTTTATATATTATTACCGTATATATCGTTTCGCTCGAAATTGCAACGAATTACTTCTCCTCGCTAGCGATACCTACGATTATTTGACATGAAATTTGATTATTGACTTGTCACGAACACATTTGAACGCATAGCTCGTCACTGAAAATCGACGTGAACGCTTGAAGACGCTCCTCCCGGGTATACTTTGATCCTCTTGCGCATGAGGCGTGACTGCAATATGTCCTTTGATTAATTATTCAATCGTGCATCACGAGCAATTTTCGTGCGCGCGCGCAAGCACGTAGCGAAATTCGCAAAAGTCGCAAAAAGGGATCGTCAGGTAAGGAAAGGTTTCATGTTCTCTCTCTTCTCCTTCCTTCGGCGTTGATTAACGGCAAACGTTCCGGCACGCGGTTCACGCGTTAAACAATTACCGTAAGGCTGCATATTTAGGTTACGCGATATTCAGATTGATCAGTCGTGAAACCCGTCTTCGTTCGCGACGCGAGCTCCATGCGGAAGGGAATATCGATCGATCCTCATATCCTCAAGGTAACGTGAGAGCCTTGACGGTGTTCGTGACCGGTACATTTGCCACTTCGCTACTTCGTCGCATTTTGAAAGCGATGAACAATCGCTACATCGTCAAACCCGCGCAATCGTACACGTGATCGCCGCATTGGCAGTCCTTCGACTTTGAAGAGGCTTAGAGGCGAGGTGCTCACTGCCGAGTCACATATTGTCGTTATGTTACGACATATTTGTGGGCGCAGGTGACATTTACAGGTCTCATCGAATCGGCGCGAGAAAAGTTGTCACGTCATTTCTTCGAGGGCAACGGAATTTCCGCTTCTGACGAATCCAAAGCTGTAAATCCGAGTGTTTTATCTCGACATAAACGCATAAGCGTGTAATTGGCTGAATCTTTCTTCACACGTCTCTTGTCGGCTTGAATCACGTCAATTAACGCGCTTAACCCTTTGCGCTCGAGAGGCGACAGCCTTTGTCGTCTCTCACTCGCCGACTGAATGTCGCTTCTCGAGCGCAAAGGGTTAAATGTGTCGAATGTCATCCAAGCGAATTGAATTCACGATAGCTAGAAAGACCCCGAGCAAAAAATTGTTAGAGCCATCCTCATCATCATTATTATCATATCAGGCCCCAAAATGGATCTTTTAGGAATATCTTTTATGAAATAAGGCTTTGATAAGAAAAACTGATGAGGGTCTTAGAACGATTTATTAGGGATGCCTTAGATTTAATAAATAGGCTTTGATAAGGAAAACTGATAAGGACTTTAGAAAGGTCTTTTATGGATACTTTAGATTTTAAAAAATAAGGCTTTGATAGGAAAAGCTGAGATGGGCCTTAGAATGATATTTTAGGAATATCTTAGATTTTATGAAGTAACGCTTTAACATGAAAAATTGATATGAACTTAACCCTTTGTCCTACCCGCTAACTCCCGATTGCTCGGGCCACAATAAACAAGAAGGTCGGTCACGCGTCGAGCCATTTAGCTGTTTAGCCGTGTGCTCGATCTTGCGCAAAATGTATGCGTCTTATGACATATATATTTCGGCGCAACGAAAGGAATTATCATCGATATTAGATTTTCTTTTTACTGACATGATAGGTATAAGGGTTGTTTATTTCTTTTAGGGAATTATAACCTAAACGTGTGAACGTAACGAAGAATTACACGTAACTAAAGTAAGAAAATATCGAGAACAACTGAACCACGAGTCTGACTCGTGTTGTTTATGTTTGTCCCGAATGAAGTACCACGAGCCAGGCTCGTGTTGTTTACGTTTGGTCCGAACGAAGTATCACGAGTCAGGCTCGTGCTCATTGTTTTTGGCCCAAATTTCTTACCACGAGTCTCACTCGTTGTTGTAGGACAAAGGGTTAAGAAGGATTTTTCAAGGATGCTTTAGATATACAAAATCAAGTTTTACTCTAGAAAATTAATAAGATCTGAACCGTGTAATAAAACTCATAATTTAGTATTGTTTTAGTAGGTACGCTCTCTCTGGTTCTCTTAAAAATTTTTCAATTATACCGCAATTAAAAACAAATTTTATTAGTTTTGTTAGTTGCCATATTTATTAGTCTCTTCCAAAGATTTTTCTAGTATTGCCTTCGTTTTGAAATGCAGCAAACTTTAATAAAAAGCAGTAGCAGGATTTTTATGTGTAAAGAACGCTATATTTTTAAAACAAATTCTTGTTGTTGTATACTAACTTGTATACTAACAAGATTATAAAGAAATAACAAAATTACTGTCCAAATTTCTTGGAATGAAGAAAATGAATATTTGTACTCAAGCAATAATAAAAATATTTCCTTATAAGGTCCTATTAATATCGCTTTATAAGGCCTTGTTGATATTGCCTTACGAGGTCCTTATAATATTGCTTTATAAGGACCTGTAAAACCATTTGTTACACATCTTATAGGGCCTTGTCTTTCTATCCCTACTAGAGCCCGATTACCGTTAGAGAAAAATGATCAGGCCTTTACTAGAGCCCTACTAATTTTTCTACTCGGGACGTAGAAAAGAATCTTCAGCCAGTCACACACTTATGCGCGTAAAAAGAACATACTTGGATTTCGTGGCGAATTCGACGTTGAGGGCCAGGAATTCCGTTCTCTTGGACTAGAACGCGTCCACAATAGCGCGTTTTAATTCAGCCAACCCCCCCCCCCTGTGATCATGCGATAACACATAACGAAGTTGAGCACCTTCGCCGAACTCTTACAAGGGCTGCCATCCGTGGTCAAAGGCTTAACCTTAAAAAATCGCTGTCCCGGCGCTGATCCTCCCCGAGGAACGTGACGTTTCAGTGAAACGAGCTCCATGGAAGCCTTTCGGCTGCTCCTCGCGCGTGGCTGCGCACAACAAGGCGGGCGTTCTTCGTTGTAAAGAGCTTCGGCTTCCACGGACGCGACGCGAGCACGAGCTTCGTGTGATGTGCTTAAGACGTACATTACGATGCATATCTGTCCTTTTTAGGAATATCGCTACAGGTATAGATGATTATGCTCATTGTGTACTCCCTCTCGCGATTAGATACAGGGACTGTAATATGCGACAAAGACACAAGAGATATAAATAGAGTAGAATGTCGTTCTCTTCGCGCATGTATATCAAAAAAGGATGAGACGAAAAGTGAATCAGTCCGTATGGAAGCGGATCGTGGAAGCGGCTAATTGTATCAGCGCTAATTAGGGTTGCCAGATGGCCGAGATTTCCGGGAATGTCCCGGAATTCTTAAGCTTGTCCCGTGAAATTTAAGTCTTCTGTCCCGGAAAATCAGAATTTCAACAAAATCATAATTATAACAACATTCATGTTTTTAACTGGCACCAAAGAGAAACCTGAGAGCGGTTACCGCGATTTATAAGATTAAATTTTTCGACGTGCCACCTAAGAATATTGATGTCAACTAAGCCATTCGCGTGGTAAAAAATACAATCGCGCGGTTCATGTCCAAACTTCTGTCTGCTGTAGTGTGAATTTTTAACTCGTTATTGGAGTTAAAAATAACGACAGTTTCATTATCGTTGCGCAGCTTTTCCACGGTATACAAAAGCTGTGCAACGATAACGAAAGTGTCGTTAACTCCAATAACGAGTTATAGCATCGCACTACTGGTACTGAATTCATGTATTTGTTTGTTGCGAGTACACAGCGGCGCCTCTTAGCCGTCTTACTCCTCTATCTCTCAAATTTAACTGAAATTCTCTAACAATCTATTTTTCAGTCGTCGCTTAAAAAATGTCCTAAAAATAGTCATTTCGCATCTGGCAATCCTAGTGCTAATATATGCTTGGAAATCCCGCGTGTCGATTCTCAAGAACAGCTCGGTCGTTCGGCGTGACCTCGCGCGGTTGTTCCTTAAGGACGCGCAATAAACGGGTCGCTTGCGTTCCTGTAAAAAACTGGAAGATGAGGAATCATGTTAAATACGTTCGTTTTCCGCGACTCTCTGTACCGGTTTTTCTCTCTTTCTCTCTCTCTCTCTCTCTCTCTCTCTCTCTCTCTCTCTCTCTCTCTCTCTCTTGTTTCTTTTTCCTTTTTATCCAGGTCGCTGTTTACTCTGCGTGTGCGTCGACCCCGGAAGCGAGCGTTCCGTGTTTCTGATATCGATAGAGACGGAATGAGAAATTGTAATAAAAACGCAGTGCGATTTAGTGTTAGTAATGATAGCGGCCGTGTCGCCTTTCATTGCGATCGCGTCTCCTTTCTCGGTTGCTGCCGATTAGTCGCTTTTCCCTTTTCCGTTCGGTATCCCACCGTTGTTGCTCACTTTCTCCGCGAGGTCGGCCGCTTTGCTGCTGCTCGAGTTTTGGCTCGGTGACGCGTCATCACCCTTCTTGGTGGTGTAAGCGTGACTGTAGAAGTCCGCGAAAAGGAAGTAGAAAAACATCGCGTTCGGCAGGACCAAGATCAACGACCATTTCGGGTAATCGCAGTCGTAGAACAGCAGTTGCAAATTGTGCAGGAAGGCCAGGCAGAATTGACCCTGTCGAACAAGCAGACGTCGCCGGACTTAGTTCGTCCTTTGTCTAAAGAACCTCCGCAAAAAGTGCCCGTTTTTCAGTCCCCGATTTTTAAATTAAATTTTATGCTCATGATAGCTCATGATAAGATATTAATCACAAAAAAGTTTTATATCGAACATACGATTAGTTTCAGAGATATAGAAAGTCAAAGTGGTCACTGCCTACTAAGGAAGTTTGATACTAATAACGTTTTATCGCACGAATTTTTGTGAAATTCAGTATCTATGGGTTCTTTGAGTTGTTTATTACGAACTCGATGTCAGATTTACAAAATTCAAGATGGCGGATGTAATATAACGGACACAAATAGTGAAACAATTATTTACTTTTATTAGAACTGTTATGTGGTATACTTTATTAGAACTGTTTGTGGTATACTTTAAAACCGATAACTTCAGAACTGAATTTTTAGACAACTTTTATATTATTGGATATAATGATATGTAATTATAAAGAGTCACGGAAACTGCAATGAAAAAGCACGTCTGCAATGAAAATGCTTCTAAATATGACAAATAAAACTATCACGTTATCCTTTATGCGTCATGTAACGTATCCATTTGAATTTGATATTTTTTTTATAAAAAACTATAAAAAAGAATACTTTTTCACTCAAAAATTGTTGAAAAAATTATTTTCGAAAACCTAATAGAAAATTCGCAATCAGCTAACCAAAACAACCACAATATAACAGTTTCAATAAATAAAAGTAAATGATTGTTTCACTATGTGTGTCTGCCATGTTGCACCTGCCACCTTGAATTTTTAAAATCTGACATCAGATTCATAATCAGCAACTCAAAGAACCCATAGATACCGAATTTTGCAAAAATTCGTGCGATAAAGCATTATTAGTGTTATTAGTGTTAGATACCTTCTTAGTAGGTAGGTAGTGACCACTTTGACCCTCTACATATTTGAAACCAATTATATGCTCAACGTAAAACTTTTCTGTAATTAATGTCTCATCATGAACTATCTTTTGACATAAAATTCGATTCCAAAATCGAGGACCGAGAAACGGACAAAAAATCGACCCTTTTTGCGGAGGTTCTTTGCGTATCTACGCGTTCGTTTCGTGCCGATCGAGCGAGCGGCAACGAGCATAACAATTTGCCGCGCATTCAAAGCAAGAGGGAACTCGCGCTGTGTCGAAATCTCGAAATCCATAAAGACGCGTGAAATATTTCATTCTTCTGCCAAGGATATCGATACGACCGGTTTAGCCGATTGCCGCCGCGATTCATCATCGCGAAAATTCTGAGCATCGCGTGACACAGCGAGAAAATGCTCCTCTCTTCGCTCTCGAAGAAGAGATTCGTTCGCTTCATTACCATTTGCAGAGTGGTGATGTACTTCTTCCACCAGAGGTATTGTTGATACTGAGGTAGTAGCGCCGCCAGCAAATAATAAGAGTACATGATGATGTGCACAAAACTGTTGATGATTCCTGCAAATAGATTCATCTCGAGTTATCGTTGTAACGAAATAATGATAATAATGACGTCTTGGTCGCAAGATAGAAGATGAGGAAAAGTTGAGCGCAGGCAACGTTAGGCGGAAACAGACATAACCAATAGACAAATCAATGGCAGTATCGCCGCTGTATAACTGCCTTACTTGAAAGGTGAAGAGGAATTAACCCTTTGTGGTCGTAAGACAGATTATGTGCCGATATAATATTTTATCGCTCTAATCGTGAGTCGAGCTACGCCCGACGCGCGGAGAGATAAACGATTTTGGATATTTAGAAAAAGCTTGATTTAGTCTATCTTCTACTGTAAAACAGCTAACAATAATATTTTAATAATAGAAATAGTATATATATATACATATATATATATATATTGCGTATATTATCACTTTCTATGCATTCTCTTTTTACATTTTGTTACATAATTTTTCAAATTTTCATCTTAGTGCATACGTTTTTTTCGGCCCCTTCATTATGCAAAGTCGGTAAAAAACATGTTTAAGATAAAAACAAAATATCGTGTTTTTTTGTTTAAAACATGCCAACTTTATGCATACGTGAATCTATGTCCGACACTATTTTCCTTACCTCAACACATTCCAAAAAAAATCTGGAAAAATTCATGAAACATTTCTCAACATTTCAGTGGACGATGTCATAGTCAATTTAATAAAAATTGTTTAGTAAATATTTTATTTTTAATAAATTATGAATACAAACGGAAAAGAAATGTGAGTTTCTTTAAAAATATGTAACTTTTTTCCATAAAGAGAGAAAAGAAACACTTTTAAAACTTTTTACCTTAAAATTCAAGAAAAATATCTACAAAATGTTGAATTATTCAAGAAGGTCAAAATGGTCAACTTTTTAGTAAAAGTAGGAATACAGTAGGAATAATCGAAATTAAAAGTAAATTATATATAAATGTAAATATATCTTACATTTTGCAAAACAGTTGACTATTAGGACAAATATATATATAGACAAAATATATATATATAGATAAAAGTTTTGGTCTTTTTCCTGTCTTCTAACATAATTATTTTAAATTGAAATGTTTTCCCGCAGTTTTGTGCTTTTGTAAGGTTGGTATTAGATCTTCTAAAACGTTTCCCATTCAATATGATTCATTGATGCACATAACCTTTCGCATCTCACCGAATACATAAAAGGATCTTTTTGCTGTGAATATTTTATTTTGCCACTGAAGTGGAAGGCTGTCCAGGGTTCGAATGTTTGCGCATAAGATTATCATATACTACTGTGATCAAAAAATAAAGTGAATTTTTCATTTAAACTTCGTGGGTACTATAAAATCATGAAATTATTTTTGGTGGGTTGGTAGCACTGTCTTTGACATCTATGCAGAGTTTCATGTCAATATATTCAATTGCTGCAGAGCTATACGTGTTTTTGTAAACATACAAAAATGAGTTTTTCGATTTTTATTATGTCTGATTTTGTTGAGCAAAGAATTTGCATTAAATTTTGTTTGCGGAATGAATATTCTGCCGCGGAAACGTTGAGGATGTTGCAGAAGGCCTTTGGTGATAAGGCTATGTCGCAAAAAAATGTTTACAACTGGTACAAAGACTTCAAAACCGCGTTAAAGTCACTAAAAAATCAAGGTCATGTTGACAGTTTTCTTCGATTATCGCGGTGTTGTGCATTATGAATTTTTTCCGCCAGGCCAAACTGTTAACAAGAAATATTATTTGAGTGTTATGTGTCGTTTGCGTGAAGCTGTTCGCCTCAAGAGGCCAGAATTATGGGCAGACAATTCTTGGTTTTTGCACTACGATAATGCACCGTCCCACACTGCATTGGTTCTTCGAGAACATTTCGCCAAAAATTCGACCCATATTGTTCCACAACCACCGTATTCGCCTGATTTAGCACCGTGCGACTTCTGGCTGTTCAACAAACTCAAAAGACCGCTCCGGGGACACCGTTTCGACTCGATTGAGGAAATAAAAGCCGAATCGAAGAAAGTATTATAAGTAAGAAGGCCATCCCGGAAAAAGACTTCTCTGACTGTTTCGAGGATTGGAAAAAACATTGGCATAAGTGCATTGTGTCGGACGGAGAGTACTTTGAAGGCGATGAAATTGATTTGGAAGAATAAATAAAGATTTTTCATTTTATAAACAAATTCACCTTATTTTTTATCACAGTAGTATAATCCATTTTTTATCGCCAGTAATAATTTTCGATAATCTGTTTTGCGCTGTCTGGAAACGCACATATTCAACCGACGGATAATGCTGTTTTGCGACAATTTATGCGACATCTATTTTCCGAGGTTCTAAATTTTTTCTGTTTCATGCAGTTGCCTTGAAACTGTTGCTTGGCCGAGCAGTTTTGCAAGTTCTTGGGACACAATATCTTCCAGAAGAACAGAGCAAATGGACTCACATACTTTAGCAGCATTTTTTCCTTGCTGGAATTCATATCGAATGCGGTGTCGAATATAAAGTTTTTCGTTGCTCATTGTATCAATTGTTGTTTTTAAGTTGTGTTTAATTGTTGGTTTTATGTGCATCAATGAATCATATAATGAATGGCATTTTAGAAAACTCAACTACCAACCTTACAAAAACAGCGGGAAAATATTTCAATTTAAAAGATAATTACATTAGAGGACTGAGAAAAAAACCAAAACTTTTGCATACACCTAACAAATGAATGGAAATATTTTTTTCCGTGTCATCTTCAAAATAGTTCCGACCAGTAGAAGGTGTCCTCGCCTCAGCACGCTACGACCGCAAAGAGTTGATGTATAACAGTGATACAAGCAAACATGAAGAAGAAGGTCGACTCGCGACGCGTCACTTTATTTTCCGTCCTTCTACCTTCCTTTTACGCACCTATAAAGATACCGTGACCTCCGGGGTAATATTTCGTAGCGCCCCATGATACCATGGGCATCACGGTATGATGGTACATGTGGAGAAACGTGATTTGCCTTTCCTTTTTACGCAACACGAAGAACACCGTATCGAGCAGCTCCGTCAGTTTCGCCAGGAAATAGAAGTAAACTCCTCTCGCGACCTAGAACATCGAGCGTAAGAAATAATCTTCGGAAATTATATCCTCATCTTCTCCCTCTCACTCGTCTCGTCCGAGCGCGCACAAAACAAGCGACATGAAGGATAATTTTTCCTCGATGCAAATGAAAGATCGTTAGTAACGAACAGTTGATGCTATCCAATCGAGGGAATATCGCGGATCAGCGATACTACATGGGCTGAAAAGTCTTTGGCTTAACAATGAAAAAACGATTTTTTTAATGAAAAAAGTGTTTTATTCCTCGACATAATCTCCATTTAGAGTAATGCACTTAGTGTAACGGTCCGCTAACATTTCGATGCCGGTCTTATAGTGCTCGGTGTCAAGTCCCTCAAAATAGGCATTTGTTTCCAACTTGACCTCCTTTCCATTCGAGTAAAATCTTTTACCAGCGAGCCACTGCTTCAGTCGGGGAAAAAGGAAATAGTCGCTGGGGGCCAGGTCTGGAGAATACGGGGGATGCGGGACCAATTCATAGCGCAATTTCTTTAATTTATCGGTCGTATCGCGAACCGAGTGAGCTGGAGCATTGTCTTGGTGAAACAAAATTTTTTTCTTTGCCAAATGTGACCGTTTGACCTTGACCTCGTCGTCCAATCGATCCAGTAATGTACAGTAATATTCTTTATTGATAGTTTTACCATGTTCAAGATAATCAATGAATATTATGCGCATCCCAAAAAATACTGGCCAAAACCTTGCCGGCTGATTGTTGTGTCTTCGGGCGCTTCGGACGGCTTTCACCAGGCAATAACCACTCCGCTGACTGCCGATTGGACTCCGGTGTGTAGTGATGGATCCATGTTTCATCCATTGTGACAAATCGACGCAAAAACTCCTTCTTATTGCGGTTAAACAGGGCCAGATTTTGCTTTGAAAGTCGAACACGTTCCGCTTTTTGCTCAATTGTCAAAAAACGCGGCACCCAACGCGCGCAAAGCTTTTTCATGTGTGAATATTCATGAATGATATGATCAACGCGTTCCTTTGAGATGCCTATGATGTTAGCTAGCTCACTCAATTTCATTTTGCGGTCATTCAACACGATTTCACTGATTTTCTGGATGTTTTCTGGAGTAACTGCCTCATTTGGCCTTCCTGAACGTGGTGCATCATTTGTGCTCGTACGGTTACGACGAAACTCAGCAAACCAATATTTGATGGTTGAATTCGGTGGGGCAGATGTGCCGTAACATTTATCAAGCCATGCCTTTGCTTCAACAGTGTTTTTTCCCATCAGGAAGCAATGTTTAATCAAAACACGAAATTCACTTTTTTCCATAGTAAAGATAAATTCAGAGGTAACGTCACTTCGAAAGCTATAACTTGTACACGAGTCGACGAAATATCATGAAATTTTTACAGCATCTAAGTTAAGGTTGGTACTCTATAGGAAATATAAGGATTTTTAGTTTGTGGCGCCATCTATATGTCAGGCCAAAGACTTTTCAGCCCATGTAGTACTTCCCAGTTGGAACTAACGTTTATTCGACTTGAATGCGATGTCAAAGCGGTTGATGACATGTTGAGTTGAATGGAGATCGATTTTGGCACAATATCGACCTGTGTGATTTTTAATTTTTCCCAGGGTATATTTATTCTAACTACCTGCCGTTGTGATTCTTATTTATCACTACTAATCAACGATAAATCAATCATAGCGTTGTTTTGACGTTGTTTCGATGTCATTTTGACGAATCATTCCTGACTGCATTACCAGTAATACTTTTACTGTAATACTGTAAAAGGACCTGTAACGTTTTTTTAACACACATACGATTGCATTGGCTTCGAAATCACATTAATCGTGTATTTAAAAGGTACGGTAATTAATGCGATATTTATGCATTTCGCTAATAATAAAATTTCTTTTTTAATAAATGAGGAACTCTTGTTTCAATTTGGATTTCTTTGAATTTGTTTTAAATTATTTTGCTGTTTGAAGAGAGATTAACTATTATAATATATCGTTAAAAATCTAAAAATGACCATGGAATTACATACACACACATTTACTGGTTCACTAATATATATTGTATTAAGTGTCGCATCTAATATTGTTACGTTATTCAATATTTATTTTTTCAATATTAACTCCTACACTCGGAATGCCGGCACAGCTGGCATAAACATTTACTTCGGCAACTCGGAATGCCAGCTGTGCTGGCATGAAAAAGATTTAAAGACAAAAAGCAATGAAGCAATAAAATGCTATGATAACAACGGCATCGCACTTTAAAAAGCTATAAGAAGTAAAATTTCATAAATTTTTGTCAATAAATTTATGTATAAATGATAAATTTTAATTATGTAATGTTTGTTTTTCTCAGTTGAAAAGTAATCGTAAAAAGTAAATTTTTCATGACTTATTATATAATATTTATAATTGTCGAAGGAATTTATAATTGGTAGAAGGAAATGTGAAAATATTCGTCTGGTGCAAAGGATTAATATGTTATAACGTTCTGCGAATGTTATAAAAATATATTACATTATATGAGGATAAGTTGCAAGAATATCGTCGAAGCTATTGGGATTATTACGTGCCGCTCGATTATCAAGTTAAGCAACGCCTCAAATGCCGTCAGGACATTGAATGATGCCGTTTCGCGCTGCTTGGAATCGAAGTTACCGAAGAAGGATACGAAGGATAGGTAACGTTCGAAGGTGTTGCGTGCACGCGCGCGTGTGAGTGTGTGTGTATGTGTATAGCAATCTTCGGTCACTCTCTCAGCAGGTGAGAGGCGTGAAAAAATCAGGACTAATTTTTTTATAAACCTATACGGACACATTGACGTTCCTTGAGTAATAAATTCGATGTTGAAATGGCATTGAAAAAACAGCATTGCAGACATATCGAAGACATGTCTACATTTATACGTGTTTCAACGTCGAATTAATTCGAATTTCGACATTCGGTTTTCGACGTCGAGACGACGTTTTTTCCGACGAATTATTTCCGACCAGGTCTAGTAGGAGGATTTTTTTACGTACTCTCAAGGCGTGCGGCGAGTACGAGAAGTCCACCGGCTCGCACTTCCAGCTGTAGTTGTTGAACCACACACCGTCCACGCCTTCCCAAAACAGCCAGGTACTGATGAGAACTTGCATGAAGTTGTAGAACACTAGGACGTTTTTTAATTGGTACGGCTTCCGGTGTTCCATATGTCTCGGACCCCACGACAGCACGAAGTAGAGATATCCGATTATGATGCTAGCTCCCGGCACAGGCGACGGTATGAGAAACCAATCTCTCGTCCGGGGATCTGAAAGGGGAATTTCGTGTGCGATGAAATCGCGTTCAACGGCGAATTTTACAAGTCCAGACATTTTCAGACCGGCGATAACTTTCGCGCTTTCCTCCCCTGACGAAATCTTCGTCACCTTGAAGTATCCCACGAAGTAGCTACTTCATCTCTAAAATTCGTCCCCTCAACAACGGCGAGCTGTGGTTTTTTTTATCAATGATTATTTCGAGCGACTCTTTTCTTTTTTGTTCCGGAGAGCAATTATGCGCTGCGACGCGATGAAATATGATAGATACATTTCATCAGACAATAACCGTGCCTTCTTTTTTTATCCCGCTCCAATTTTAATATTGAAGATTTCCGTGAGAAAGGAGAAAAACACGATCGACTTTCTCAGAAGGCGCGGAACGAGAGACACATTCCGCGGGGAAATCAAGCCTCGTTATGTTATTATAGGAAATCACGAGATCGGAATTATTGCGATATTCATGCACATGATCGAGCTCTATTTGCTCTGCAATCCACGAGCTCGATTTTTCCGTTCGCGAGTAAAAAAGGTTGTAATAACCATACCATGTTGTTCGCGAGTAAACGTACAATTACGCTCGCCGTTTTTATAAAATGACGATCAAAATCGTCCTCAGATACGACCGGTCGCGCGCAAGCTTACCAGACAGATCGTGGAACACATGGTGATAAAATCGCACGACGGAGTTGTTGTAGATGTTGGACATCCTGTCGGCCGTCAACGACACGTTAGCGTTCATCGGGAAGTCACCTGAAACCGAAATTGATAAGAAGCCCGAGATCGACTTGCAAATCTGACGTTTCGCGGCAGACAGATGAATGCTCGGTTTGCCTTCCGAGCTGCCGCCGCGTCGTCCATCGTGGATTCGTTCAGGGTTGGGAAGTAACTCGTTATTTCTAACGAAGTTACAGTTACGGTTATTTCTTTTTTGACAATTATAACTTATTAACTTCGTCCCGATTCGTTTTCCATCTGTAACTGTAACTGTAACTTAACTTTAGTTACATTTGTTTGATAATTAGTAACTGATTTAATAGTTACTTTAATAGTTACTTTATATATTTCAAACTTGAGTTTTTGGCAGACCAGCACGATAACGCGATGCTTCATATCCAATAGGCACACATTATTCTGGCTGCATTTGGAAAACGTGCCATTAACGTCATCTATTTTTATCGTTCATTAGATATAAAACAAAGATAAAATGACGCAGTAACGCTGATAGTCTCCTCTTCAAACGCAATCTGTATTTCTTTTAAAAATATTGTACGCCTATTGGACATTTTCGTTGCGCGTCGCCAGTCCTTATTTGTTAACATAACTTGCGTTCAGCGTGAAGTGCGCTGTGTGGTTTCAGTTATACAAAAATTCAAGCAAGAATAAAACATCTCAATCTTCGGAGAAGGATTGTAAAATGCCATGGCTATCATATGCAGAAATATTCGAGTTACAGCAAAAATTTGGAAATGAGAACAACTGGGCATTTCTCTGCAAAACATGTGCTAGTAAAAAAATTATTCATATAAATATAGAACTTCAACTGCAAATTTAAGAAACTATATGTGAGTAAGTCTTTATTTATAAAATATCAATATATTTTTTAGTGAGGGAATCTAGTTTTTGATGTTAAGATTATTTTTAGTATTTATTATCCTCATTAAATTGATCCACGTTCTTATAATTGTTATTAATAGTCTTAAAGAACAAATATGAATTGTTTATTTAAATTAATGAATCTAATTTGTAAAAATTACATACGATATAAGGAATATATATAATAATCAACAAACTATTTTTATATAAAATTAAAGGAATTTATACAATTATGAAATTTAAAATAATAGCATAATTATTGTAAGAAAGTAACTGAAAAATAAACGACTCGTTACTTTCTAAATAATTATAACTGTAACATGTTATTTTTGAAAGTCGGTAACTTGTTACTGTAAGTAGTTACAGTAGTTACTTTTTCAGTGAAAGGAACTGTAACTAGATACAAAGTAACTTTCCCAACCCTGGATTCGTTCCCGACACACATGTTTCATGGACAGTTCACCCTTTCGCGGAGAACAATTTGTAACTTTTTGTTATTATTATTGCTGTACCGCCGTGGAGTATCTCCGTCCTGCTTTCGATGAATGGATATGTTGCATATAACGCCAGACGCGATAAACTGAAAACTGTCGGTCGATTTTCACGTTTTCCCGTCCGTGTCGCGTCGCGTCGCCGTTGCTCGCGCACAAAATGCCAACCCACGGCACGCGATCCATCATAAGTTCTCCCGTTTTACGTCGTCGTTAAAGCGACGAGGTTCTAATTGAACACACGCGGTATTCCCTTGCGCAAGGTGCGTAATTTGCCGATTGCTGAAATTTGCATTCCACCGGCAGATCTGCGTGCGAGCTGATCCGGCACTGATATCCGGACCGATCCGGGGGGGGGGGTAACGCGGTTACGACGGGAAGAGGAGAAAAACGGAGGCAAGACGTAAAAAAAGGACAGAAAGACGGCAAGGGCCCGTTCATTTTCGCGGAGCCGCAATGACAGGTCTCTCATTGCTACTTGCCCAATGGCAATGTTACAGCGTTGGGAAAAAAGGCACGTGCGAACGTGGACGTTTAGCGTGACGTACGAAACGATCTTGTTAAGTCTGTTCTTTTTTTTCTCCTCCTTCTTTCTCTTTCCTGCGATGCCAAGAGCGGTGACGAATTGGTTTGATGCAATCGACCGATCGACCGGTTCGCGCGTGCGTACGTGAGTGTGTGCATAGCACATTAATTATTAATTATATCATAATTATTATTATAATTATATTATATTATTTATTACATTATATTATAATTAATTATTGTATATATATAATATATAAATATATAAATTAAATATGAAGTACAGGTTTTAAATCGGAAGTGAGTTGTAAAAATTTGCACTCAACGGTGATCGAACGATGCTTGGCAAGATTACAAAGTAAAAGAATAAAAGAGAAGAAAATAGACCTTCTAGAAAATAGAATTTCTTGATTAGCGTCTGGTTAACGTCACAACGCTAATGAAACAGCCCGTTTGAAAGCAACAATTGAAGGAGAGAAGTAGTGCCGCATGTATACAAATTTATCTGCCACATGGGATAATTAGCTTAGCCCCTTAATTAACAGCGCGATGATTTAACAATGATGGAGACGAGCGGCTTTCGTTTCCTTCGCCTGATTTCCTCCCTTCTCGCTATTGTCGCGTATTCGAAATCGCGAAAGAATGCGAGAGCGCGCAAAGATAACTTTGCGGACGAGGTCGATTATTTTCGTTACGCTCGAAGAATAATCGACTGTGCGGGGTGGTTCAATCTACTCACTGCTTACGTTCTCGCGGTGCTTCAAAACGCGTCGTCATTCACGACGCGAAATACCACGCCGCGCCCCCACATGAAGCCGCGACCGCGCCATTACGGTTTAATAATCCCGTCTTTCGTCGACAATTAAATCTGATTTCTGTAGGTGTTGACACACTTTTCACGCTTGTCCGGCATTGCTTGTACGTGCATTTGGCTCCTTCTCGTGATTATTAGTGCTGTTAGTGCTATTATCCGCGTGCGCCGCAACCGACGCAGCAACTACGCACAGGCTGCACTTTCCACTGCGGAACCGAGAGTGGAAGCGTTGCCGGCGCGCGAACGCCGGATGACTAGCCGGCCGTCGCTTATCACTGTGGAAAGTAAAAGCGGCGACCGAAGTGAAGAGAAAAAGACGCTATGAAACGGCGGACGCGGCGTGATTATAGTAGAGATTCGAGTACGAGCAACACCGAGTGGCGATTCCACCACGCTCGAGCGATCTCGCATTAAAGGACGCTGCGTCGGCTGTCCGACGACGCATGTACGCAACGAGGTGCCGCACGCCGAAGAGGCACCGTCGCGAATCTCTCGATGGTCCATGACCGCTTCGCTCGCGCTTTAATCGTCCGTAAAATGCGAGGGATGTTCCGGGCGAATCACGACGCCACATAGTGGTACTGAGACGGAAAAAATTGATTTTGTCAACTTCCAAATTTTTATTTAATTGTACTACAAAAATAATGTTTAAAGATCTAATATATCAATACTAAATGATTTTTCTTTTAGTCTCCCCCTTATTAATATTTTCAATCGACAATACGATTCAAATATCGTATTAAGTAGTATTTAATTTTGATTGTGTTTTTATATTTTTTGATCAATAAATCATAATTATATTTATTATAAAAATTCAAATTAACTTCGAATCTTCTTTAGAAAACAAGAAATAAATTTTTATTGATTATATTTCTGCAGAAATATTGCTTAAAAATATGTCTTTTTTAAAAAAAGGAAATATAAATTGGACGAAGCATTTCCTTGTTACCTAAACCTCCTCAAAATGAGATATTTGTCTAAAATAGAAGGTAATCTTTCTAATTTAAAGAAACATCAACATCCAGCTGCGCATATTTGTGCAACTGAAAGAAATTCGAATTTTTATTCGGAGATGTTATGCTTGAATTATAGACTTATACATACACATAGACTAATATCATTCAAGAAAAATTAGTCGCTTAACTACAAATGAAAACATACTGCATCAATTATTAATTTCATCTGATCCATACATATTTAGTTACGAAAGGAACCAGCAAAAAATATTTTACCATTAAATGAGGATGCGAAATCTCTTCTCGGAAATAAAAAAGCTGATTGAGATAGATTTAAAAATTTTTTTATTCATATATATATATAATACAATATATATAATAAATATATTTCAATAATAAATATACATAAAAAGAAAAACAAAATAAAAAATAAAAATTTAATACATTTTAATTGATAAATTATTATCTTTAAATTAAAAAGAAATCATAATTCTATCTGTTTAGATTAAAAAGTTACATAATTTTTTCCGAAACTATGTGTTTTGGCACTACTGTGCGCCGCGTCGTCGGCGGTGAGAAACTCGCAAGGTGGAAAAAGAAAAAATTGTATATATATAAAACGTATATAAAAATATGTATATAACGTATATATAAAAATTTTATATATAAAAAAGTATATTATTTTTACATACATATTTTTATATACTTTTTATATGCATGTAATCTTTAGGAAAAATTATATGTACAATATATAAAAATATGTATATAAAAATTATATGTATTAGGAATGTGATTTAGTTTCTTTTTTTTTTCTTAAAAACTGATTTACTTAAACAAGATAATGAATACCTTAATTAAAATATTTTCCTTTGCTTTCTACTTTTCCGGATATTTCTAACCTTTTCCCATATTACTGGCAAGAGATGAATTCCGCGATGATAGAAAGATTCTTTTTTGGAATCGATTCAATTTTCAACAAATTTTTGCACTTGTTCCAAGTTATGAAAGTGTGTATCCTCTAAAGCATGTTGCATCGACCTAAACAAGTGCTAATCGGATGGAGCAATGTTTGAAGAATACGCAGGGTGCGGTAAGATTTCTTATTCCAGCTCTAACAGTATTTGCATCACTGATAATGCAACATGAGGTCGAGCATTGTCGCGAAGAAGGATCAATTTGCGTCGTTTATTCGCAATTGGTGATCGTTTTTAGTCCAATGCTCGCTTCAATTTGTATAATTGTTGTCAATGACGATCAGCAATGACAGCTTCATTCGGATTTAACAGTTCATAGTACACAATACTTTCTTGATGCCACCAAATATACAGCGATAACTTTGAGCCGTGAATATTACGCCTCGAAATGGATGTTGCTCGTTGGATCAACCCATGATTTTTTCGCTTGAGATTATCGAGATAGATCCATTTTTCATCCAGTAACAATTCGATATAAAAAATTCTTCATTTTCTGTCTAGCGGTCAATGAAATGCAAATGTTCAACCGATTCGCAATGGCATTTTCCGATAATTGATGTGAGACCCATTTTCTTTCTTTGTAAATCTCTCCCATATCATGTAAACGATTAGTAACTGTTGTATGATGAACATTTAATGCTCTGGCAAGTTCTGAAGTGGATTGTATTGGATTTTCGTCCAATAATGCTTGCAAATCTACATTTTCAAACTTTTTTGGTTATCTCGAGTGATCTTTGCCATTAACATTGAGATCACCATTTTTGAGTCGTCTAAACCAATATTCACTGTCTTAATTGATGGAGCACCCATCAATTAAGAGCATCAATTAAGCATCACCATAAGTTTCTATCAGAATTCTATGACCCTTAGCCGTCGTTTTTTCTGATTAAAAAACCAAAAGCAACGCGTGTCGAAAATGCTTTTTAGCTCCATTTTTCAGATAGTATTAACACGATTTTTACTGCGTCTATTCTCAGTAAACGACTAAATATCATGGATTAATATTAAAGCATTAAAAAACAATAGCTGTGACTGGAATGTTTTCGACAAAACTTTAGTGCCGTTTCTTGCAAAATCCTCAAAACTAAATTCACATTCCTATTATATACGTATATTTTTTATATACATATTTTTATATACATTTTATACACATATAATTTTTCTTCCTTTCACACCGCGAACTCTTCGTCACCGACGGCGTCCTGATTCACTCAGGATATTCCTATACATACGTAAAAATGCACGCGCAGTGCATATTTTCTTCGCAATTTTTCTCGCGACTTTTCACGGATGGACGAGTAATCGTAATTCCCGCTCTTCTTCACGAGCTACTCGCGCGAGGACATCACCGCCTCCTCATCAATCGTAATCGTAATAGCGGCGTGTTTCACTCCACACGCTCGTCACATCCCCGGTCTCTAAGTAGCGTATATTTTCTTAAGAATTGCGCTGCGTAAATACGCGTGTCGTAACGCGTCCTCTTCTTGTCGTGTATTAGCGACGCAACTACCCACGTAACCTTGCAAACCGCGCGCGCGATTCCACCTTGCGGGCTTCGAGCGCGGTGAGTTAAGCACCGCATCGGACGTTCTCTAAAGACAGCTTTCGCGTACATTCGCATTACAGAAATTCGGCACGGCAACGGACTCTCGTTCTCGGATGAGTTAATAACCGTCCTTCGTTTCCACATCGAGACGCACGGCTACTCGCGCTCGCTTGAACAATTACCCGATAACCGCGCGAGAAATACCGTAAGAGTAATAAAAAAGCGGTGAAGAGGAAAAAAAAGCCTATCATTTAGATCGCGCGATCGGGATCTTTATGGCATAAACATGGTTTCGCACTCACGAGTCTGTCCGTCTCTCTTCTGTATTCTTCGCTTCTCGTCGCATTCAATAATCCCGGAGATTCCGTTCCACCGGTCGTCGGATTAAAAATAGTACCGCGGCAAGTCATCAGGGAAGGCTGCGTTCACTCGGCGATAACTCGGCTTCTCGCGACGGACAGATCAACAGCTCGTCGTGCATTATCGTTCAGCGGAGCGGGGCGAATCGTGGCGAATCTCGGGAAAATTGTAAAATCGCTCTCGCGAGCTTTCGCAAAGCCGAGCATTACGACAATTGTATAATGGCTCGCGCGCGCGCGGCAGATTGTTGCACGATGCAACGTCGTTAAGTTACACGCGCGCGCTTACGCAAGATTTTTCATTTTAGGACGTAGGTAACCGGTTTCGATGTTATCGCCGGAGGTATATATCTATCCGCTAACGCGACTCCGCGCGTTTAATTTACCTTCGCGAACTTAGCGAACTTTCGAGGCCCCCTCGCACGCGCGCGTTCTTTCGAGTTAATTTGCCATTTTCTCCCGTCCCCCACAGGTCGCGATATTAAAAGAGCGAGGTGCTAATCGCGCCGGGCAAGACCGACGGATCTTCTCCTTCTTCCACGCGCTTCCACGCTTCAAGCGCGTCAAGTGCGCCAAGCGACCTGCGATCACACTTGTGCGCGCGACGTTCGGTCATAAACATGAATCACGCAAAAATTCGTACGCACACATGCGACGTGTTCACAGCGTGAATCGTTTATTTTCTCCGGCAAATTATCTAAATTCTCCGCGTAACGACTGACGAGACGACCCATCGAGAACGTTATGACGACGCAATCAAACGCGCTCTTCTGTCCGCAATTTCGAAGTCTACCGCGTGGAACCGTAAACGTGGACGAAGAAAAAGGAAAAACGACTCGGTTTGTATTGCCGATCCTGCACGGTGCTGCTTTTCTTTTCTTTTTTATTTTTAAGTTGAACATGTTTAACTTTGTTGTTGCAGCAACCACTAGACATCGTGTCTTTTAAAGACGCTAGCGAATAAAAGAGTCGAGTGTCTAGAAGAAATTTTTACCAACGGATTCGCGACAAAATTGGGCAACTTCGATCAACTTAGACGTCTTTTAATTTTCAGCCGCTGGTGAATAAAATCGAGCGTCTAGAAGTTTTTACCAGCGAATTTCAAATTTTAAATTTAGCGTCTAGGGGAAGTTTTTACCGGCGAATTCGCTGAATTAAGAAGCTTGCTCAAAGCGGATAAAGGTAGCACTATGTATGTAAATTGCCCTTAACCCATTAATGCCGACTGGGACAGAAATTTCGCGTTGATTTTAATGTTATGAATTTTTATGAAAATGCTCAAAAATTTTAATCCAAAGTACATTACTAGGGGTTTTCAAGGTCACGCTTTCCAAATCCGCTGCGAGAATCTTAAAAAAATGAGTATTTGTATTGATTTGTAACGGTTTTTTTCCAAAAGATGCGATTTTGTCTCGTCAATTTTTTTTTAAATCACGAATTTCATCTTGATAAAAATATTGAATATTACTGAAAAGTATTCCAATCGTGTCCTCGAGACTTGTAATTTCAAAAATAGATATCTGGACGTCAAATTTTCTGTACTTTTCAAATCTGTAATAAAAAATATAAATTTTGCATTAAAAAATCAACGTCGGGCCCCGTTAAGCCCAAAAGTACATTCCCCAACCAAATTTGGAGCCTACCACATTAAAAAACTCGATCAACAGGACAAGGACTTTTATTTTAGATAATTTTTCATAAAAATGCACTTATAACGAGTTATTCGACCGAGTTCCCAAATATCCGGCGATATCTATGATGATACATGCATATGATCGCCATATTGAAATTACTAAATTGCAAAAAATTTCAGAACCACATATATTTTAAGTATAAGTCTCGAGGACACGATTGGAGTACTTTTCAATAATATTCAACATTTTTATCAAGATAAAATCCATGATTTAAAAAAAATTGACGAGAAGAAATCGCATTTTTTGGAAAAAGAATCGTTACAAATCAATACAAATACTCATTTTTTTATGATTCTCGCAGCGGATTCGGAAAGAATGACCTCGAAAACCCCTAGTAATGTACTTTGGATTAAAATTTTCGAGCATTTTCATAAAAATTCATAAATCATTGAAATCAACGCGAAATTTCTGTCCCAGCCGGCATTAATGGGTTAAACGCCGCGTTTTGCAACTCGCGCTTTCGTCTATTTATTATCGGTATTCGCGCGTATTACATTCCCTCATTGGCACATGAGTTACCGAGAGCCGCCGCGTTTTACATAATGAGCACTGCTGGCGCTTTTCCCCGCCACCCGTTTGTTCGTCACTGGCGCCGACCGCGCGAAACCCATAATCACGCACCTCAGAATTCGTGCGCGTTCAAGTGACCGACAATAAAACCGCGTTGCGAAAGATGCGAAGACGCACGGCGATGATTTGTCATTTTCAACGGCAATGACTTTTTCAACTTACGACCACGTACGCGGCTCGCAACTCTCGCCGTTCTCGCTCGTGCAGTTTAGCGAGTACGAGCGGGCGTTTAGCGTTCACCCGAAAAAAAGTATTCTTCTGTAAAGTGATTTTTTCCATAATTTTATATTCTAAGCGAAGTCTTTTACAGAAAAAGGATACCTCTTTCGATAAAGCAATTAAAGTGAAACATTTATCTAAAAATTATTAGACATTATTCTAACTATTTTCCTCTTATTTCCAGAGAATTTTCTCTTGTATCAATCAATTTTCCTCTTATATGGAGAGGAATATGTTGATTTGAATGTCGGCTTTTTCTACTCAGTCATGCTCTACCTCCGGACATAAACAAAAAAATAACTATATGCTCATGGGTCAGAATATTTGGAACGCTTTTTAAAAAAGGTATGCGTGTTGCTGTAACATATAACAAAGATAATTTACTCATATTTGGTCAAATACAGTTTATAATCTATTGCAAGAAGTTGAATAATATATTCTTTCTTTTAACTATGTTTCATACAATTGGTTATGATGAACATCCTTGTAGCTATGAAAGCCATAACAAAACTGATTGGAAATTTATTTGTTACGATGATCTTATTTCATTCGTGCCTACTTGTTATAGAACTGGAGCCAGAAGTACATCTATACATATATTACTTTTTGCTATACATTATAATAATTTTTTCAAATTAACTAGTATAACCAGTGAGAATAAAGTACAGGATAAATAATAATCCTCTTAAAAAAAGATTAAATAATCTGTATATAAGAGGAAATTTATATAAAATCAATAAAATTTGCATTATACATATTGGGGGCTTGAATAAGTTCTCGCTGTTTCCCGACAGATGGTGTTATTTTAGCCTTTTTGCAACGGGCAATATTACAGCCAACTTCATCATGAAGTTCCACCATTAGGCTCGAAGTGACAATATATGTTATTCCGCCGAAGCATAAACAACATATTTTTTCATAGCGTTAAACATGTCGAGTTTCGTGCCAAAAAAAGAGTATTTGCGGGGAATTTTACTGCATTACTTTTTTAAAAAAAAATCTGCAGCTGAAGCACATAGAATTCTTGTGGAGGCTTACGACGACCATGCTCTGTCGGAAACAACATGCAGAAATTGGTTTAGATGCTTTAAAAATAATGATTTTGATGTTGAAGATAAAGAACGGTCTGGCGCACCGAAAAAGTTTGAAGACGAAGAATTGGAAGCATTATTCGATGAAGACCCATGTCAGACGCAAAATGAACTTGCAAAATCATTAGGAGTTGATCACACAACAGTTGCCAAACGTTTAAAATGATTATTAATTAGGAATGATTCAAAAGCAAGGAAATTGGGTGCCGTACGAATTGAAGCCGAGAGACGTTGAACGGCGTTTTTCACGTGTGAACAGTTGCTCCAACGGCAGAAAAGGAAAGGTTTTTTGTATCGTATCGTGACTGGCGATGAAAAGTGGATACACTACGATAACCCGAAGCATAGAAAATCGTGGAGTAAGTCCGGCCATGCATCAACATCGACGGCAAGGCCGAATATTCATGGTTCCAAGCTCATGCTCTGTATGTGTGGTGGGATCAGCTGGGTGTAGTATATTATGAGCTCCTCAAACCCAACGAAACCATCACGGGAGATCGCTATCGACTACAATTGATGCGTTTGAGCCGAGCATTGAAGGAAAAATGGCCGCAATACGAGGAGAGACACGACAAAGTAATTTTGCAGCATGACAACGCTCGGCCACATATTGCAAAACCGGTCAAAACCTATTTGGAAACGCTCAAATGGGAAGTCTTACCTCACCCACCATATTCACCGGACATTGCTCTTTCCGATTACCACTTGTTCTGATCGATGACTTATGGCCTGGCTGAGCAGCACTTCCATTCTTATGAAGATGCCAAAAAATGGGTCGATTCGTGGATAACCTCATAAGATGAGTCGTTATTTCGACATGGTATTCGTATGCTGCCAGAAAGATGAGAGAAAGTAGTGGCTAGCGATGGACAATACTTTCAATGACATATTCTTTACTAATTTTTTTAAATAAAGCATTCATTTTCACGAAAAAACAGCGAGAACTTATTCAAGTCCCCAATATAACATATGATTCTTCTAATTTTAAGAATAATGTATTTATAATATTTTAATTTTAAAAATGAGTGTTTATAATATTTTCCTCTTAATCTTAAAGGAATCCTCTTGAGGCCATATATATGATATAAAAATAAAATCCTCTAAATTTAGATGATTTCGCTTGTTCTGAAATTATCTTTTTTTGAGTGTTCAGACGATCTGCACGCAGATCGTCGCGCTCGTCGGTGTGTCGCGTATGTGCGCTCGCACGCGCGCATCACACGCGTGTGATACGCGCGAGCGCGATCGTACTTGCCGTCAAGAGACCGACTGCAGTTTCACCTACTATTGCGACACCTGCTTCCTTCGCTGTTTCACTTTTCCCGCCTATCGCTCACGCTCATTCCGATTTGCCCCCCTCCCCTCTCTCTCTCTATCTATCTGTCTGTTTACCTCCTCCTTTCACAGACGCACTCGCCTCCCTCGCCTCATCCTGCTCGTCCGCTTATGACGAGTGTCCCACACGGTCAGTCGGTCAGTTTTCACCCTCCTCCTAATAGCCCGACTTAATTGGATATATTACGCGTAGAAAAATATTTTGTAGCAACTATTTAGAAATTTTCCGTTACAGAGCTTCGGTTGTAGTAACGGAAAATTTCTAACCGCTATTACAAAACGGAAAATTCTGTTTCGCGAACCGAAGAACCGTCGCCACATCAACAACTGCTTCCCGCTAAAGGAACTCAAATTCTCTGTCTCGAAAATACAATAGGTGACCAAGAAAGTTTGTGCCGTTTCTACGTTTTGTCATTATCAAACTGCACATGCGTACACTATCAATTAAAGGTGTGGTTATGTATGCTTAACCCTTTATATCCTGAACTAATTTACCTAATACCTCATTAAATTTTTATGTAATTAAATAATTTTTGTCATATTATAAACATAAGAAATAGAACAATAAATTTTATGATAAGTTAATGATTAAATTTTAAAGTGATATTTATTATGAGTATGCAAAAGTTTCCATCGTTTTTAAGGCAATATTTTTTATTAATTTTATTATAAATGACACAGTATCTTTAATCAAACTATTTTCTGGCATTATCTACTATTTTTTTCCCACTTTTCAGACAAAAGATGGATACTACGATAAAAGAAGTCTTTGCTTTTAGAATGAATGAAATTATCAATAAATTGTTGCACTTTCTCAACATTGCGAAATTGTGTACCAGGAAGACTGTGCTGAATAGAACGAAATAAGTGAAAATTCGATGGGGCAATATCTGAAGAATATGCCGAGAGTGGTGGGACTCTTCTCATTGCAATTTCATTAAAGTTTCCCGGGTCGTCGATGCAACGTGGGGCCTAGCATTGTCGTGCAGAAGAATCGCTTTGTTTTGCTTCGTCGCAAAATATGACCGCTCCTCGATCAATTGCTCATTCAACTGCCTCAATCGTCGACTGTATAATTCCGCGGTGATAGTCTGAGATGGTTTTAACAGTTCATAATACAGCACTTCTTGCATGTCTACACCAGATACACAGGAGGACCTTATGATCATGAATATTTCGTTTTGGACTGCGACGTAGAGGGTTCTCCGGGACTTACCGACGATCTTTTACGACTGGGATTGTCGTAATAAATCCATTTTTTGTCTCCAGTTACAATTTGATGTAAAAAAGACTTGTGTTTGTATCTATTGAGCAGCAAAAGACAAATGGTGACTCAATTGGCAATAGCATTCTCGGATAATTCATGGGGGAAATCATTTTCCTGCTTTTGGAATTTTCCTCATTTCATGTAAGCGTCGAATTACAGTGCTTTGATTAACACGTGACCTTTTCGCAAGTTCTGCACTCGATTGAGTCAAATCTTCTTGCAATAACGTTTCCAAGTCATCCGAACTCGTTTCTTGCGGTCGTCCGGCATACTTCTTGTCTTTCAAAATAGCCATTTCTTAAAGTGTTGAAACGACATGAACTTTCAGCTATCGTTCTCTCACCATAAATTTTGCATATGATCCTCCCCGCTTCGGCAGCTGTTTTGTGCTAATGAAATAAAAAAACATATAGTGACGAATATCCCAGACAGCACACGAATGTCCGTTGGACGTCCGTTATATGTCCATTTTTTACAAAAGACGTCCATAGGACGTACGTTCGGGAAGAGAATGTTGGCGCAGTTCCCCTGACTCCCCCCATCTCGGTCCGACTGGTAGACATCCCGCAGGGGTTTTAGTGAGTAAGAGTCTCACATAACCCTCCGCCCCTCCCAGAGGGTGGTTACCCCCATGATGGTTTCCCCTGCGTTATCAAAAAAAAAAAAAGGACGTACGTTTGTTACAATTTCGGACATAGGACGTCCGATGGACGTACATCGGACATTCTACAAGTCCAATGTCCAATAAGGACATCCTTGTTACGTCCAATTTACGCCCACAGACGTAAATCGGACATACGGACATAAATTGGACATGAAACATCCATTGGATGTCCGGTGCTGTCTGGGATGCGTCTTATCGACTTCCATCTTCATACGAATTAAAAATGTTTATGTCAATGAATATGACTTATTACGCATCAGTTTCTAATGCTGGTTGACTAATACTGACATAACCTAGCAAAAATGCGTCGCAACTTTCATATAAGTAATTCACAATGCCATCTATACGTGAACGGTGGAAACTTTTCCATATGCCTAAAATAAGCACAGAAGGAATGTAGGAATGACACAGAAAAAAAGTTCAAGAACATACGAGCGTTTTTGTTAACAACTTTTAAATAAACAATGAGCGACGGCTAAAACCTTTTGAATATTACTCAGGAGGGTGAGTTCTATAACATATGTCAACACATTAAGACCACTCTAAATGGATCCTCTAAACGCAATATTCACCAGGGAAAGTTTCGATCGCTGCAAATTCATGAACAAATTGATATAACTGCGATTCAGTTACATCAACCGTATAGTTTTCTGCTTGTACAGGCCACGTATCGAGATTTTCTACTCCAATTCAGCGATTGTCTGATTGACCGTTGCGCCATGCTCGAAGTATCTGCTCCATACTTTGGAGGTATCCGCGATTAGCCACGCATTGCGACATCCTACGAGAACAAATTGTACAAGCAATTGCTGTGCGAACGAGCAAGCATTCGCGCGCAATCTTGTATCGGCGCGAATCGCGTTCACGGTCAATAACACGACGACGTCGACGACGACGACAAGTAGTCTAGCGCGACGTCTGAACGAAACGTGCACGTGATGAAAATTCCGCGAATTGCAGCAATCTCGGCGAGAAAATCCAAGCCGTGTCGCTAAATCGGGAAGTCGCCTGGCCGCGGTGGGATTTTCTGTGTCAGATGACAAACGGACTATCCACGCAAGCGACCCATTCGATCCGTTCCACGTCTACGTCTGCCTCGCACGGCTCGTTCCTCCAGCTTGACGTTTGTTTCTAGTCAACATCGAGTAGCCGTCGATTAAAAGTCGACGGAACACTAACCCTTAAGGACTTGAAGCATCAAGCGGGCAACTATCAGCATGCAGCTCGATGATCAAAACTCGACCTATCGGCGATTATATATCGAGTCGATCAGTCGTGACACGCGACACGAAATAGTCATCCGGAAGGATAACGGAAAGCAGTCGGCGATAGAGATTTCAGTTTCATCGTCCTCGGCGAATCTGAGATCCTCGCTCGTAGACGACGAACGCGTGCTGCGGGCAAATGTGTGTCACTAGGAACTCACCGGTTGCTCTTCCCGCCGGAGCAGCGTGTTTCTGTGCCACGCTGGTCCGGAGGGCTCGAATACCGGTTTGCAAGTAAGTCATGCACCTCTCGCTCATAATGCGAGTCGGCGCTGTCTGCCGCGACGTGCATCGCGGGTTTACTGACCAGCGATGTGCCCGCGCGCAGGGACGGATGTGCAACTCGAGAAATTGATCCTTCTCGTTCGCACCACTACATCGCTGCGTAACTGCCGCGACGATTAATCATTTAGCGATAATTATCGTAATCTGTGTCGCTTTCGCGATTTCACGCTTACTCCCACTCACTCCCGACTGGGCGTCGCGTAATTCGCGTTCGCTTCGGCACCTCGAGATCCAGCTGACAATCCGGCAGCGAGACTGTGCAGGGTATTAATCAGGGTTGGGAAGTAACTCGTTACTTGTAACGAAGTTACAGTTACAGTTGTATATTTTTTTTAAGTAACTTAATTTCGTTTCGTTTTTCATCTGTAACTGTAACTTAACTTAGTTACATTTGTTCGATAATTAGTAACCTTAATTTAATAGTTATTTTAATAGCTATTTTATATATTTCAAAGTTAAGTTTCTGGCAGACCAGCACAATAACGCGATGCTTGATATTCAATAAGTATACAGTTATTCTGGTTGCATTTGGAAAAACGGAATCTATCTTTATCGTTCATTAGATATAAAACAAGGATAAAATAAGCAATAGCGCTGATAGTCTCCTCTTCGAATGCAACCTGCATTTTTTTCACAAAAATTATACGTCTATTGAATATTTCCGTCGCACGTCGTCTGTCCTTATTTGCACTGCGTGGTTTCAGTTATATAAAAAATTCAAACAATGGATAAAACATCCCAATCTTCGGAGAAGGATTGTAAAAAATATCAGTGAAAAAATCTAGTTTTTGATGTTAAGATTACTTTTAATATTTCCAGTATTTATTATTCTCATCAAATTCATTCACTTTCTTATAATTGTTATTAATAGTCTTAAAGAATAAATATGAATTGTTTATTTAAATTAATGAAACTAATTTGTAAAAATTACATACAATATGAGGAATATAATGATCAACAAACTACTTTTATATATAAAATTGAAGGAATTTACACAATTACGAAATTTAAAATAATAGCAAAATTATTGTAAAAATGTAACTGAAAAATAAATGACTCGTTACTTTCTAAATAATTATATAACTTTCTATATAACTGTAACATGTTATTGTTGAAGATCGGTAGCTTGTAACTGTGACTAGCTACTTTTTCAGTGAAAAAAATTGTAATTCTACTAGGTGCGCAATTAAGTTTCCGGGTTTCTTTGATCAATGAAAAATGGAAAATTTCAAGAGAAATACAAAAAATGGTTTATTCAAAGTATCGTCCCTCATTAGCTACACATTTTTGCCATCTTTCTGGCAATACATGAATACCGCGACGATAAAACGACGCGTCTTTGGACCGAAACCATTCATCCAACCAATTTTGCACTTCTTCGAAATTGGCCAAGTGTTGCCCAGCCAAGCCATGCGCCATCGACCGGAACAAGTGATAATCGGAAGGGGCCAGGTCTGGCGAATATGGCGGATGCGATAGCAGACCCCATTTCAGCATTTTTATGGTGTCCTGGACGATGGAAGTGCGATGGCACGGAGTGTTGTCGTGCTGCAATATCACTCGTTCGTGTCTCGTGTCCCATTCTGGCCGTTTCTCGAGCAATGCATGGTTCAAATTGATCAGTTGTTGTCTGTAGCGATGCCTATTGACAGTTTCGCCCGGCTTCTTTTCAGCAGCTCATAGTACACGATTCCTTTCTGGTCCTACCAAACGCAGAGCATTGTCTTCTTTCCGAAGCGATTTGGCCGTGCCGTCGATGTTGGTGCTTCGCCAGGTGAAAGCCACGATTTTTTGCGTTTGGGATTCTCGAAATATATCCACTTCTTATCGCCAGTAACAATTCGATGCAGGAAACTCTTTCTTTCATGCCGCAAAAGCAAAATTTCGGAAGTGGCTCTTCGATTTTCCATCTGTCTCTCATTGTCAGTCAACTCATACGGCACCCATTTTCCTTCCTTTTGAATTTTTCCCATGGCATGTAAACGTTTGGAAATATCTTGGCGAGTCATGTTTAATACCTCCGCAAGTTGATCTTGTGTTTGCGTATCATCTTCATCTAATAACGTTTACAGATCGGCGTCCTCAATTGTTTTTGGTCCTCCGGAGCGCTCCTTGTCCTCAGTGTCGAAATCGCCACTTCTGAAGCGTTTAAACCAATCTTCACAGGTAGTTTTCGATGGTGCATGTTCGCCGTAGGCCTCCTCAAGCAAACGACGTGCTACAGTTGCACTTTTTTTCGAGTTAAAGCAGAAAAGCAAAGCTTACCGCAAATGCTGTTTACCAGGTACGTAAATATGAAACTGGAATTTTTGTATAGAAAATACACGTTTATTGTATGAAAATGATAAAAAATATTTTATTCGAAGTATTGCCCATCGCTAGCTATACATTTTTCCCACCTGTCTGACAATTTGTAGATGCCACGCCAAAAAAACTGTTGCTCTTTTGTGGCAAACCAGTCATCGAGCCATTTTCGTACATTTCCGTAAGAAGTGAAGCGCTGCTAAGCAAATGCGTGTCCCATCTATGCAAATAAGTAGTAATCGGACGGAGCCAAGTCTGGTGAATAAGCCGCATGCGAAAGTATTTCCTAACTAAACGCTTCAATCGTTTTCTTGACCAGTTTTGCTGTGTGTGATGATGCATTATCATGAAGCAAAATCACTTTGTGTTGCCTTTTTTGATATTCTGGTCGCTTTTCACGCAAAGCTTGATTCAAATCGATCATTTGTTGTCGATAGCGTTCAGTATGAACGGTTTCGCCAGGTTTTAGTAGCTCATAATAGATCACATCCTTCTGATCCCACCAAACACAGAGCATTGTCTTCCGTCCATAGCGATTTGGCCTTGCAGTCGATGTCGATGGTTCGCCTGGAGTTACCCATGATCTTTTACGCTTAGGATTCTCAAAATATATCCACTTTTCATCGCCAGTCACAATTCGATGGAGAAATGACTTTCTTTTGTACCTGCAGCGAGCAGCATTTCGCAAGTGGTTTTTTGGTTTTCCTGCTGTCTTTCATTCAGTTCATGTGGAACTCATTTTCCCATCTGGATCTTTCCCATGGCTTTCAAACGTATGGAGACAGCTTCTCGTGTCACATTTAATTGATCCGCGAGTTGTTGTTGCGTTTGAGCGTCATCCAACAATGCTTGCAATTCGCTGTCTTCAAACTTTTTCAGTGGTCTTCCATGTTCTTCGTTTCTCACGTCAAAATCGCCACGTTTGAATTTGTTAAACCACTCAAAGCACTATGATTTACCAAGAGCATGCTCACCCTAAGCTTCGACAAGCATTCGATGCGATTCTGCAGCAGTTTTCTTCAAATGGTAACAGAAAATCAATGCTGTCCGCAAATCGTAGCTTCCAGGCACAAAATTCGACATGTTCAACGCTATTACAAACTATGCTGTTGTATGAAACTTGTATTGTTGTGAGTTGAAAATATTTGTCAGATGTCAACAAATGGAAATTGCGCCAATGACACGGTTTGACGGTAACTATATTGATAGCTAGGGGCCATCTATGGGCAAATTCCGGTTTCATATTTACAGACCTGGTATTTGGCAGAAAACTTGACATCTTCGTTGTTAGAAAAAATATTTTTGCGTTGCGATATGTGTTGGTATTACGACTGGTTATTGTTAACAGATGTCTAAGCTATAAAAAAAACACAACTTCAGACATGTATGTCGACTACATGTGTCGTTAGCGGCATCCATGTGTGAAACCCGGAAACTTAATTGCGAACCTAGTAACTAGATACTTTTACAAAGTAACTTTCCCAACCCTGGTATTAATGTCCTCTCGTTAACATGTGCCGGAATAAAATTAAAGCGACATAAATTACAATTATCATGAAGACGCACACAAGGAAAGACGAGACTCCGCTATACGTATCGGCCGGAATGACACGTTCGATGTCGTCTAATCAAATTCGACGAAAGGTGCGCACAGCCCATCAACTGTTCATAAGGAATCTCTCTTGAGCTGGATTTCTCTCTTGAGCTTAGCTTCGTGCAACTTTGGATTATGCCGGAGCGAAGCAGCCTGTTGCAAGCACGTAAAATTCAATTTTGTCTTTAATTGCAGGATATTTTTAGTAACCGCAGGGTCGTCTGCTCTCGCGTGCAGGCTCAAATGCTAATACGGCGAAACCGACAACCGACACAATCCCCTTTGCAAGCCTGCGCAATGTGCCAATCGAAGTCGTTCAGCTCGCTCGAAGAGTCGCTTTTGGCGTCGACGCGCTTGAGACATCGCAGCGGCAGTCTTGAATGTCTCGTGAACAATTCTCTCTTCGTCGCTTGCGCGACGCTTGCCGCCTCTTCAGATTCTTGTTATTCGGAGAGAAAATTATTTGGATTTCATCGCACATTTTACGCGTTGCGTTATCGCGCGATTTCACGGTCGTATAGTGAAGTACCACGAGTCTCCGGCGAATCTACGTCGTAAATCTACGCGTGGCGACACGCCTCTCGAGGTGATCGTTAAGCTAATATCGAGAAGTTGGCTATGCATTTTCTCTTGATCAGTGGGAGGGAGGGAAGGGCGAGACTTACGGGACGCTTGGGTGAAGCGTGGCGTTTATCCCCGCGCCGCAAGTAGGCCTTTAGTGATAATAAGCCTGTAACGATAATGACGGCTGAAAGAAAGAAACGAGGGAACAAGGCTTGTGCAAAAAACGCCTGTCGAAAACGATCCGGGAACCTCGACATTGCAATCAGAGAAAAACTCGTTTCGCATAATTGCCATTGTCACTCTCGTGCAAAAGTCACCGATAGCCGACCCTGTTTTTCGCGACAGCCACGGCGCGATTGCCAAATTATAGAGTCGCGGCGATTTTTCGACCGCAAAGAGACAGCCGCTAGAAAGGCGCTCGCGATTTCACGGCGGCGGCGCGGGCGGTGCGGCGGAGGAAGGATGTAGCCGAACGGCGCGCGCGAACGTTGATCGCGAGGAATAAATAGAAATCCGGAGAGATCGCGACGCGACGCGTCCGATCTCCGACGTGGCGGAACAATAAGAGCCGCACTGTGACGCAAAACCGCCCCCGAACGCCGGCGAAATTAATGTGAGCCAATCGCGGCGCGATCAGCGGCGCGGGAACAGCCATCGGCTCTCTCTCTCTCTCTCTCTCTCTCTCTCTCTCTCTCGTTCCCCCTCGTTCCCCCTCGTGGAAACGTCGCTTCTCGAGCCAAGTCGAATTCAACTTATTGGCACTTCAGAAAAATATTCTGCGGTGACAACTAGAAATTTTCTGTCACGTGAGCTTCGATTTGCAGTGATGGAAAATTTCGTTTCGCAAACCGAAGAATCCGCATCAACAACTGCTTTCGGCTGGAGGAACTCAAATCTTCCGGCTCAAAAACATAGTTGCCGCAACAGAGCATTCGGTTGCTCTCACAGAAAACATGGAACTATATACAGGGTGTATAAAAAGTACTGGGATGGCGGAATATCTCGAAAACTAAGCAATTTAGGAGAAATGTTTCAGACAAAAGTTGTATGAGGTTTGATCAAAAAGTAACGAGAATTTTGAAATTGCGCGCGCTGTATCTTGTCTATTCAGTTGATTCTTTTTCTGTGTGTTGTTAGCACTATGACGTACGTGTCAATTTTCAGGCAGCTGCAACGCTTAGTTTGTGTTAGTGAATGAGCAAGACGTACTTCAGTGTGTTTGGCGATATTTTGTGTGGCGAAATGTCGCATCAGAGAGCATACCGCTTTGTTTACTCAACAGTTCTTGGCGAAACATAACAACCTATTTTGATGCCGCAACCACCTTATTCTCCAGACATGGCCCCCTGTGACATTTTCCTATTTCCCAAACTCAAAAGGACACTCAAAGGACAACGTTTATCAACAATAGGTGAGATAAAGGCGAAATCGTAGATCCAGCTCAAGATAATACTTAAAGAGGCGTTCCACCAGTGTTTCCCAAACTGGAAACTATGTTGGCATAAGTTTATAATATCACAGGGGGACTACTCTGAAGGAGATAGGCTAAATGTTGAAGATTAAATAAATACTTTCCGAGAAAATTAAAACTTCTCATTACTTTTTGATCAAACCTCGTATGGTTTCAAAGGGGACATAAGACAAAACTACGTATATCAGTTTGTTTACAGATGGCGCTATTTTCGAGATATTCAATAATCGTTATTTTTCTCAAATACAAATCCTAATTTTTTATTACATCATCTTTCCTTACCAATTAATCCGAACAACTTTTATCTCAAACATTTTTTACTCGCCTAATATCTTTTTAGGTGTTTAAGAATATTTTGAGATATTTAAGGAAAACTTGGTAACTCATCCTTCTGAGTAACATTCAAGAGATTTTAGCTTTCATTCATTGTTCACTAAAAAATTATTAATATTAATAATTATTAACAAGAAAAATTTAAATAGAACCTATTTTCCCGACATAGTGTATGTTAAAAAATGTTAAACAGTACATACGAACGGGAAAGGAGCGAAGCTCTTTCCCTTGTACTCCCTCCCTGAAAGAAACCTAACCTAACCTAACCTAACCCAAATTATTACATATCTGCATATAATTTGGCATTGTGGGTTTTAAAGGGACTTTTTCAACAACGCTCAACAATATATAATAAGGTGTAATAATTTTGTTTAGGTTAGGTTATGTTAAGTCAGATTTCAGCGAGGAGGTGCAGTCCCCCCATTTCCGAAGGGTTCCGCTCCTGCCCTTCTCATGTATAAAAAATGTATACTGTGTCGGGAAAATAGACTCTATTTATGGAATTCCTTTTGTTAACAACTTTTTAATAAACAATGAGCTGAAACTTCTTAAATGTTATGCAGGACAGTTCTATAATATATGATCAGAGTTCTATAATATTCTATAATATTCTATAATATTCTATACATGTCAACATATCAAAACCACTGGAGATGAGCCCTCTAAACCATAATATTCACCACGGAAAGTGTCGGTTGTCGCAATTTCAAGGACAAACTGTAATGCAATTATGTCAACCGAATAGTTTTCTGCGTGTGCAGGCTACGTATCGGGATTTTCTATTCCAATTCACCACTCTGATTGATTGTTGCGCCACATTCAAAATACCTATGTCATTATATATACTATATTTTGAAGGCAAACTCCGAGACTTGTGCCCTCGACGACATTAACTCTTAGACACTAAAATTTACCCGATATTTTTTTAACTGTCGCTGTGCTAGATAGAGGCGTCCTCCTAGGATTTATAAATATATATAATGTTTATAAATATTTATAGTTCAAGTTTCCTATTATTTATAGTTATCATACATATTTATAGTTTCATGTTCAAGTAGGTTCGTATAATCGTGTTCAAAGATTGATGTTCGGTTCAAGTGAGTGAAAATATTTCTGAGGTGAGAGAAATTTTTCTTATGTTGCGACGAATTTTTCAGTTGATTCCTGAGGAACGGAAGGATTCGCTCGTCGCTATTAAAATTCAGCTCTATCGGATGAATAATTTTCCGAGTGCAGCTATTGGGAAGCTTCATCGTGTTCGACTAATTCGTTTACAATGATAAGCCGCGAGCGGTAACTGAAATGTCACCTCGAGCGAACGTTATTCGAATGGACTATTAATTAGGCATGCATCACATAAGCAGAGGTCATTGTTTATCAAGTCTCGTGTTGTTATTCTTTAGTCATTGTTGATGCGGCGCACTTGGCACTCGCGAGGCATTGCCCCGCGAGTGGAATATTTGAACTTGTGAACGCAACATTTTACGTATCATTAACGGTGATAAACACGCGGCAGAACACGTTCCAAGGTAGTTACGGTATCTCAACACTTCGTTCTCTCAATTGATCTCAATTGATTTGCCGCAGAGGCGCAACTCCGTCCGGTTTGGAGTCGAAAGCCAAACGAGAGCTGCCGCCGCTTCGAGAAACGATTTTATGTTCCGCTGCGACTTTCTTCTTATTAAATTCACAATGGCGGATGTTGATATTTGCATTGAATAGAGCGCATATGATATCGCTCGCATTGCGAACGATGACTCTGCCGAACGTTGTCGGCTGGATTTTCCACAGGTAAATCTTCTCTCATCTTCTCATCTCTCATTTCTTCCCTCATCGTCGCCCGCGCCTAAAGAGTAACACTGCAGAAATCGACATCGGAACTCGAAATATTCGAGTTCTCGCCGATAATACACCGACACATAGTAGATCAATGCGGAAGGAAAATGCGGACATCGCACTTTTAGTGACGAGGTACAACTAAAGCGAAAGAAATATATATAGGGTGTCTGGGATCTTTCGGAAACGAAAAATTGTGAAAATTAAGGAACGAATTTTTTTAACAGAAATGGTAGGATCAATGAACTTGAAATTTTTACAGTGTATTCATTAATGTCCAAAGTTTAAAATAAATAAAGTTTAAAATAAATTTGTTACCATCTATATGGAAAGTACACATAAAACTTTAAACGCGTTTATCTGGAAACACCATTTTCTTAAATTGTCTACACGATTATGAAGCCCGGAATTATGTCGACAGCAAACATAGAGCTTGCAAACGGATGACTACATATTGCTGTGTCCGAGCCACAAGGTTTGTGGCAGCGTCCGTTGTCCGTGAACCTTAGGCATCTGATGCTGATTTTGACAACTGAACGAAGATTGTCTGGACGACGGAAAATCGATAAGAAGAAAACAACAACAGCTGACAGAGACTCTCTGGCAAGCTGTCATCGTAGACAGACGCGAGAATTGTAAATCAGAGAATTATTCTTGTTTAAAGCTTGAGTGAGCTGCGCTGTAAATAGTAAAGCTTGTTATTCTTACGCGAGTGTTTTTATTTACCTGAGTGCAAGCGCGAGTGCGAGAGTGAGCGCAACAATATTTATCTATAATTACAAATTGGATCGGTTCTTGTGATTGAATAAAATTTATTTTATATTTTGAACATTAATTAATACACTGTGAAAATTTCAATTCCATTGATCTTACCGTTTCTGTTAAAAAAGATTCGTAAAAGTAGCCTTGAAAACGGCCTTCCGCCCCTTAATCAGATTCCCCCCTTAATCAGATCAAATTGATTAGAAAAGTCATGTACTATTTTGCCAAAATCGCGATAGTTATTAAGTTATTGATAATTGAAAATGATCATATCCAACAGTTCTTTTAATTAATAACTTGAAAATTTGCGTAAATTTGCAAAATGATAAAGGATTTTTTTATTCAGAATGATTTAATCTACAATTATATTACGGCTATTGTGTCTAACGATAGATATGAATATATTGAATATTGAACCCTGAATATCTTGAACTTGTCTCTAGACACAATAGTCTAGCACACAATGCTATAAGATAGCACACAATGTGTGTATGAAAAACATACAAATATATATATATATATATATATAAATAAACAGAAAAATATATAAAAACCGCATAGAAATGAGACTTCGCGACTCGTCACTTTCGGGGTATTTATTGATGACTCCCAACTCATCCTAATGTACTTTAATGAAAAAAAAAGAGAACGAGAGAGAGAATTATTTTAGAAGATTTCGAGAAAACAAATCCATGAAGGACGCGGTGCTAGCTTCAGATCAAGTATCAAATATGCACTTATATACATACGTGCGTGTATTCATACACATACACACTACATATTACATACACAGACATATACACACACATACAGTAATATATACGACACACACATTTACAGTCTGTAAAGTAAGAGCGTGTACGGGTTAATGTGTAGAAAAATTTACTTTTAATGATTTTTAAGTATATGGATTTATTATACTCCATGAGAAGAAAAACTCTATACCATTAATAATGAGTCCAGTCATCACCGGCATTGATAATCGCCTGGCATCTGCCGAGGCATACTTTCCACTAAGTTGACTGCGTATTCGTTCGGTAAAGACCTCCAAATGAGACGAATTTGTCGTATCAGCTGCTCGAAAGTGCACATTCTTTTTCCTCGAAGCTTGTGCTTGAGATATGCCTCACAATACGGCTCACAAAAAAACTAGGACGATATTTGAAGCCAATGCCATTTATGCCGTACACGCTCTTACTTTACAGACTGTATATACGATACAAACATTTAAAGAAACGTTAAAAAATTGCGAAATTAAACAATGAAACTTCTTGTCATTATCACTAACACATCTTTGTCCCATATTTCTCCCCTGAAATTCTCATTTATTTCGTGAATAGACAGCTATCGGCAGCTGGAATCAATAGATTCGTGAAATAGAAAGTTTATTTAGATATGTAAAATCGACAAAACCGTGGCTACTTGTAACCATTTTTTATTTGTACAACTTAAATTTACTTATATTTGATTTTTTTTTTATACAGAAGAGTAGTCGCCGAATTTCCGTTATTCTAATGCTTACACATTCTACATAAGTATTCTTTTTGTCAGGAAAGGATATCATTGATATGTGAAAAGTCGGTACTCAAATATTCGCATATGGAAGAGTTACACCGCTTCGAAGTTAGTCTGATCGATGTTTCACATAGATATTAAAGAGATCGTTCGGGATATCGGCCGTTTTTCTATAGTTACTCAGGATTTCACTATTTTCAAGTTAATGACGAATGTTGCGGAAAAACCTTTTTGGCCCATGTCCGCACATTAACATTGCTCGATCCGCAGCGCGACGTGATCGCGCAGCTCTTGCTGTGTCAACCTTGTGCGACCGTGTGCATTCACGATCACTTATGTTGTCTTACCAGTTAAGTCGACCAACGTAACAACATGTCATTGGTTTCCTGCCACGCTTTCTTCCCGTCAGCCATTTCACCGTCGATATATACCACTATCCGAAAGTTCACGTGCAATAGAGCAAACGAGCGTTCACGACATTCGTGCATGCGATCGCGTGCGCGCGCTCTTACGTCCATTCGTCCGTCCGTTCGTTCATGCGACCGCACGTGTCGCCGTGCCGAGGAATGTCAAAGATAGTGAAACCTCTGCGATGTCATAAAAAAAGGAAAGAGGTCAGAAAAAAAGAGAAAAAAGCGACGCGTATATTTATTTCGCTTCGTATATTTATTTCATCGTGTAATCAATCGATGACGTCATCGGGCGTATAAATAGAATAACGAGAGACCTGTAATTAACCCGACGGTATTAAGCTTACTAAAGTTGCATCTAGACAACGATCTTTTTTCAGATCATTCTCCGGAGAGGATTTTTAACGATCTTTACGACTGTTGCAAGAAATCATTATGAGCGATTTTAGCTCCTCGCTGATTTTTCTTCTAGAAAAAAAAAATTATAATCCTTTCATCCGTCATTTATAGTGTCCGAAGTTTGCGAGGAATTTTCCGCACATGTCGATGATGTTTTCTCCGCAAACTCGCAAGAGACCGCGCGAGAGAGAACCGACTTGCATCGAGTCTCGAGACGACGGAGATTTCTCGGACTCGCTCGATCATTTCATCTACTTTCATTCAACTTGCTGCTTTGGTGCGTGCGCGCGCTTTTCGCTCACGGAAATAAAGCCATTTAGCTGACACTCCACATGTCCCGCGCTAAATTAGCACAAATATAAGGAAGTGCGAAATGTGAGAATGCAGTCGAAGTCGAAGCGTTTGGCAGCGCATTTTGCTTCGTTCGCATATCAAATTGTTTCGGCAACTCGCGTCGTAATCTATGAAATTTTAACTGCAGTGAATTGTGAAATTTTAACTGCTGAGGAGCAACGTGATCCCGTCACCTCTAATAGCTGACGCAAACAGTCGCGGTGATATTGAAACCGATGGAACCAATAACTCCGTGCCGGAACCGCGCGACGGGATCAAAGTCGCGGCCGTACGACCGAAAATGCGGCGAGCAAGTTCGCTCTTAGGACTCGTCTACATTAGCAGTAAGAGTAAGGCTGTAAGATTGCAAGACACGAAATGAAATATTTTCATTCGCTGACAGTTTACGTTACAGCCTTACAGCCTTACTCTTACAGCTAATGTAGACGAGCCTTTAGAGCCTTTAGAGCTTTAGCTCTTAAAGCGATGTGACTGGCTCGATTGTGCGTCAGTCTTATCCTCTGCATTCATTCGCTCCATTGTGAATTTGTCCGCTGCAATTTACTCACCTTCATTATTATCTTTGCCCCTTTTGCCGATCGGGATAACATCGAGGGACGATTGTCGACTGAATCGATTTCCAACGCGAGTCCGTCGTTAATTTCGCCCACGCGATTATCGCGCAACCGATCGGCGGTCTCGGCGACCGCGATGAAAATCAAGTGCGACTCGCCGCATGAAAGTCTCGCGGCGCAGAACAGCCGACGTAATCGACCGGCGCCGAGCCGATGTTTTTCGCTCGGCAGCGAAATAATTCGGTAATACGCTCGTATGTCGCGTGCCTCGATCACACGGCTATAATCGTCCGTACGCCGTCAATTTGGGGCGCATTCAGCGCGTGACTTTCCGCCTCCGATCGCGCTCTCCGCAAGATATGCACGCGGCTCATCGAGGATTGGCGTAATGGCAAAGATTTTCGCGGCCAAATGAAGCGAGACGGTCGTCCGTTTTCTTCTCGGTTCGTCCTGCCGCTCGCCATTAGAGAGCAGAATAGCCTGCAATAACGGCGTCCAATGTCGCCGGAGTTACGCACCGGCGTAATGCGAGCCGTTTGCTGCGTGCTCTTCTTTTCTTTTCTTTTCCGATGCTTTCACTGCCGGCTGCCGCGGCCGCCGCGCCGCGCTGCGCCGCGAAGATCGTATTCTATGCCACTAGTATGCTACCTTTCCACGGCGCGATATCGTTTCAGCCGGCTTCGTCGCCGGCTAAAATTGAAAAGGCAAGGTCTAACGAGACTCGACGGTCACTGAGAAAATTCCGCGGTGAAAGTGTTCTGCCGCGGAGGGTGTTTCGTAATGCTTTTACTCGCTTTTATTCGCCTCCGACGGGATTCCGTTTTTGATCCGGCCGGTTTCACTCGTGCGCCTAGCCTCTGTTCGCGTTTAATTAACGGCGCATACAGATACGATCGGCGTCGCTCTGTGCAACCGGGGAGAGCCCGGGGTCTGTAATTACCGGACGCGAGAAGACCAAATCCAAAACGATCGAAGCTCAACCTTGCGCACGCAGGCCGCACGCGGCCGAGCTGCGAAACCGCCGATAGCGTGGTGCGTTCGTTTAGGTGCCGTTGCTATCGTTAAAAAAATCGCGAAGAAAGCGAAAGCGCGCTCGTGATCGCGAGCGGCTCGTTAAATCTGCATTAGGCAAAAAGCGACGGAGGAAAGGGAATTTTCCAACTCTATTTTCATTTCCCCTCTCGACGAGACGCGCGAGTCTCGCGGCGTAGTGAAATCGCGGAGGCAGGTGAGAACGTCTCGTTACGTGAAACGCGACACTTTCCTTCGGGAAATACCGACTCAATGCGCCGATCGGTTGCACGCACGGGCGAGTCATTCCGCGAATTCCGACCGAGGAAATGACGTGCCCGAGCGATTTCCAACGACGAATTCGGATTCTCGCCGACGCCGCCGAGGGCCGGCGAGGCTTACCTTTCGAATTTGCCTCGTTTGTTACACGTCGACGAGAGCCACTAATTCATCATAGATCGTCGACAACCGTCTGCATCCGAGCCTGAAGTCGCGGCTGATCCTCCTCGTGGTCCTCGCTCCTCGATTTTGCGAGCCTCGGCGACGCGCCGACCGTCACAGGAAGTGTAATCGAAGCTTCCCCGTTGGTTGAGCAACGAGCTTAACGAGAGGTAGAACTTCAAACGACGATCTGCGGGACGTCTTGCGATACAGCAGCCGCCGATTTTCTCGCTGAGAGAGCGGTGAGAGCGAGACGAGAGGTGTGATCACCCCGAGCTGCACTGACCGGTATTCGAGTACTCGAGAAGAAGAGGAAGAGGAGGGAAAAGACGCAATATTCTCTCCTGCGATAGTCTACGAAATTTACTTCGCAGCTGACCGATCTTGCGTGATACGTCGTTTTCTATGGACTGGACAATCAGTCGCTTCGCTTTAGAGTATACCGGTGCTTTCCACCTGCGTCGTCCGCCGAACAGGTGCTCGAAGTGGGGTGCAAACGGGCGAGTTTGGAGCACCACTGTTGCAAGCACGACCCACGGCCGACGATGGTGGAGGGGTTATCCCCATCGCCTAGATGACCAGAGGGACCCCCGGTGGACTTTTACCGGTCCAGCCTTGCCTACTCTCCTTTTCCCTCTTCCACACCGCGAAAAATCGGCGCGTCTACTGCCGGGCTATTACGTCACTTGTCGAAGAAAGTTGTATTGTGTAATAAACTGTCTGACAACCGTTCTATACCATTGTGCGGCGTTGGGCATTAATCAATCGGGATTTCGAGATAATTAGAGTTATATCTTTGGATTACACACGATGATCGCTTCGACGTGTCTGACTGATTGTATGCTGATTAACGCAATTAAAGTCACTCTAATCGATTAAATTATTCATATTACATATATGACCATTTGTTAATTTTGACGGTCAATTGTTTTGGCCGACTGAGACTTGTGCGCTAGAATTAACACATCGATCAATAAGTCCCGGGACTAACCAACAAATGGCGCCTCTAATAACAAATCCATACCATTCTCAGTTACCAGTACCAACCTTTAGAAGAAAACTTTTCGTAAGAAAACTGTAAGTCACCAGGTTTCACGAAAATAAGTTGTTTTTTTATTTTCGTGTTCACCATATTGGATTCGCAATTTTGAATTTTTGTATTCTTTTAATTTCACATTTTGCATCTGAGAAAGCTTCCAAATGTATAAAATTATAACAGATACCAATCTATTAATTTATAGTGCACTTCTAGATGTCAGTAACAATGCTAACTATGCCTACTTGGAATTTGACAAAACATGATATCCTTAAAATTGAGCTAAAAACAAACTAAACCGAATTTGCATACAATTTATATACCATATTTTAGAAAAATTTCACCTTTACAGTGGTACAAAGAAAACGAAAATATTTCCTTTTTGACTAACAAGGAGAGTGTCACAACTATCCCTCACTGATTTGAATGGGCTTCGGATATGTTGTAGAGCATCAAAAACTAAGGGATACATATTTTTTTATATCGGCTTCGGAGCATGTTTAAGGGGTGAAACCACCCCTTGAAAAAAATAGCCGTTATCATATTTATCAAATATTTTCTAAATTATTATATGAGTCATATGAAAAAAGTTTCAGACAAAAGTTTTGCAATATTTTATACTCTTTGCAACTATATGTTCAGTTTTTTTTAAGTTTCAAATATTGAACTACTCCCCCCCCCCTCTTGTTACTCTGGCAAAATTTTTAAGTTTTTGTAGGGACAAAAATTGTAGAGCATTAAATATCAAATCCATCCATATATAATATTAGAAAATGGTATTTAATATTTTGGACAAAACGCAATGAGAAACCTTCATGGTATATAGGGTGTCCCATTTAACCTGACAAATCGTAATATCTGCAAAACTATAATACATGTCGGATCAAAAAAAGTGGGTAATGAAATTTGTTTATCTCGAAGGGGGACATCCAATGATATCAAACTCGATCTCCCACCCCACTCCCGGGGGGTGGGGGTGGGGGACAACTTTGAAATCTTAAATGGGAACCCCCATCTTTTATTACAGATTCAGATTCTACGCCACAAAATACGTAAGTTTCGTCGAAACTTTTTTTTTATTCGTGATAGATGGCGCTGTAATCGCAAAAAATTAGATTTTCTGCAATTCTCCAGAAATGATCATTGGATTGAAAAATAAAAAAAATATCTGTTCAATATTTTTAAAAATATTTTTAAAAAACATAATAACAGTTATTCCCCCCATCCCCTCGGGGTAGGGTGGGTAGTAACGTTCAAATCTCAAATGAGAACCCACACTTTTCATTGCAGAATTAGATTTTACGTGAAGCTTTTATGGAAACAATTTTTTTCATTCGTGATAGATAGCGTTGAATTTTTCCGAGAAACTACTTTTAGCGTTACCCAGGAACAACGACGAGGACGTAGTAGCTTTCTGTTCCCTTAAGGGTGCTTGTTTTAGGTGAAGACTCTTCAGAAATTGATTAAGCACCTCTCCTGATTAGAAAGGTAAGTGTCTAATAATGATCGTCTCTTAAGTTGTATGGGCGCGGACGATGGAGAGATGCCACTAACAAATTAATTATGCAAAATCACCCCGATGGTGAGAGGCGACGGGACTCACCTAAAACAAGCACCCCGAAGGGAACAGAAAGCTACTACGTTCTCGTCGTTGTTCCTGGTAACGCTAAAAGTAGTTTTTCGGAAAAATTCAACGCTATCTATCACGAATGAAAAAAATTGTTTCCATAAAAGCTTCACGTAAAATCTAATTCTGCAATGAAAAGTGTGGGTTCTCATTTGAGATTTGAACGTTACTACCCATCCTACCCCGAGGGGATGGGAGGGAATAACTGTTATTATGTTTTTTAAAAATATTTTTAAAAATATTGAACAGGTATTTTTTTATTTTTCAATCCAATGATCATTTCTGGAGAATTGCAGAAAATCTAATTTTTTGCGATTACAGCGCCATCTATCACGAATAAAAAAAAAAGTTTCGGACGAAACTTACGTATTTTGTGGCGTAGAATCCGAATCTGTAATAAAAGATGGGGATTCCCATTTAAGATTTCAAAGTTGCCCCCCACCCCCACCCCCCGGGAGTGGGGTGGGAGGTCGAGTTTGATATCCCCCTCGTCTCGAAGGGGGACATTGGATGTCCCCCTTCGAAACGAACAAATTTCATTACCCACTTTTTTTGATCCGACATGTAGTTTTCCAGATATTACGATTTGTCAGGTTAAACACCCTGTATGTGCCGCTCTGGCCGAGTAGATAGATACTGTAGGTAGGTACACTATGATATTTCTCTGCAATTGCACTATGCTTCACGACTGCTTGTGCATATTTTCTTATGCTATAATTAATCGTAATGATATGATATTAGTCTCACGATGTTCGATTGTGTGAATGATTTTCTATATGTTAACTTATGAAATTGTGCTCATGAACTTGTGAAATGAAATTGTGCACGGAGCTTTGCATGGCAACCTTCATGATTTCGACAAAAACAATAACACTAACAATTCAAAATCATGAACGTTGTCATATAATGTTCCATATGCAACTTCATAAAAGTTAGCGTATAGAAAATTATTAACACAATCGTGAGACCAGTCCTTTACACAAAATAAACATGTGAACAGAGATAAATCGCATATATAACAACGTAGCAAATGCGCATGGGGCGCGCTATTTGTACAGAAATTTCAAATGTATATTTTCTGAATTATCTATCCATCATCAAAATACTCGATAGATTGTAATATACCATCCTGTTTACAAACAGAGTTTTCAAGATATATTTTAAGTCTTTCTGCCGTCTGGTACTCGTCATTCGTCCTTGATTTTTGAACGTGGATGCACGCCAATAATATTCAATGTTTATTATATCTCTTATCGCATGCCAATAACGGTTATTGTTTATTATTGAACCGTGCTCGATTTCATTGTGATTGTCTGTGTTTGATTCAGTTAGTGAACGATTATTTTGTTAAAGTTGTTTTTCTTGGCGAATTTGCGTTGCTCCTTATTTTTGTTTGACCTACAGGTGAATCATGTTTGTTATCGAGGCCATTGAGCGCTGTAGGATTTTGACTTTTCACACATAATACTTGTAAATAGCGGGGCTTCGGCGTTTACTGTTGGCGAGTAACGTTTATCTAGTCATGAAAACATTCAACTTTCGTTGACCGGATTCGCTGACGGAATATTTTATAAATAAATCCTTCATTGTTACAAATAAGGACTCTACACAGACAAGTTCCGAATAACACAAACTTACATATATGCACGATACAATTATAAAATATGTTATCTCCGCGATTCCCGAATGAACTATCACACAAATGTCATGAATTATAATTTTTATATTTTACTATTGAAAAAAGTCCAAAAGTCGTTACGACTGGAACATACGTATGGATATTTGTAGATTTTAACTATGGTTATTAAAAATAAATAATTGACGCACGATTAACAGCGTACTAGCTCAATTGTCTTTTTATTCTTGTTTGTTTCCTGAATCACATATTTGTGAAATTTATATTTATACTGCAATTTTACAGAAAAGTCCAAGTGAATAAAAAAAGAGCAAGCGCGTTATGCATGAAGTGCATTGAATATCTTAATAATATAACACAAAATTAAAAAAATATTAACTAGATATACTAATATGTTTATTGTAAGACATTATTATGTATGTGTGTGAATGAATTTTATATTATCGCTTAAATGTTATCAAATATGATTTCACCTATTTAGCGCATAATATAATTTAATAATTTAATAATATAATTTAAGATTGACAATTACAGTCTGTAAAATAAGAGCGTGTACGGCATAAATGGCAGTTGGCTTTAAATATCGTCCTAGTTTTTTTGTGAGCCGATAGATGAAATTTTTGTCGTGAATGCTTTGTCACAAAAGATTCAGTTAGCGTCGAACTCTAACCTGAGAAACACGTTAACCGCTATGAGTGCCGCATATACATCGCGCTACAAGGCTGTGTTCCTTTATTCCCACCCCAAAGGACCAAAAATGTCATATGCAGTGGCTGCTAAATACATGGGAAAGTCAAAATCGTTCATCGCTAAGTGGGTTCAGCAATATAAGAAGATCAAAAATGTCGATGACTTGCCAGAATGTGGCTCGATAGGCAAAGTGACGCCGAAAATGGAAAAAAAAATTGTGAATTTATTTAAGCGGAACCCGATCTTAACATTGAGACAAGGAGCAATATTAAAACAGAAGAGTATAGAAGTATCACATACAACTATTCGAACCCATCTCCTTGCGCATAACCTCAAATATCGAAGCACAATGAAGAAACCACTGTTAGGCGAAAAACATGTGACGAAAAGACTCGCTTGGGCAAAGGAGAATTTGGACCGAGATTGGAGCAACGTGATCTTTACGGACGAAGCTTCTGTTTGGGGATATACTGCCATCCGACGTTCCTGGTCAACCTTGACCAATAGATTAATACAACGGACTGTTAAATACCCTGTAAAAGTTCATCTTTGGGGCTGCTTTTCGAAACAGGGTTTTGAAGCATTACATCTGTTTACATACAATTTAAATGCTCCGAAAATGCTTAAAATTTATGAGAAGTGTTTGTTGCCGACTGCAGAACGATGCTTCATAAAAAAAAACGAGGACTGGATCTTACAGGAAGACAACGACCCAAAACACCGGAGCAAGCTTTGCACCGAGTGGAAAGAGCAGTCTGGCATCGTCACACTTGATTGGCCATCGCAGTCGCCAGATGCAAATCCCATTGAAAATGTGTGGGCATATCTCAAGCACAAGCTTCGAGGAAAAAGAGTGTGCACTTTGAAGCAGCTGACACGACAAATTCGTCTCATTTGGAGGTCTTTACCGAACGAATACGCAGTCAACTTAGTGGAAAGTATGCCTCGGAGATGCCAGGCAATTATCAATGCCGGTGGTGACTGGACTCATTATTAATAGTATAGCATTTTTCTTCTCATGGAGTACAACAAATCCATGTACTTAAAAATCATTAAAAATAAATTTTTCTACACATTAACCCGTACACGCTCTTACTTTACAGACTTATTTACGCATTTATATACGCATTAGTTGTCGGTCATAAAAGTTCTTAGAATTGTGACCAGCAAAAATCGGCAAGAACATTTCTGGGGTATCTGATGTGTGAGTGTATTTATATAAAAAAAATGTATATAAGAAGTACTATTCTCTCTCCCTCTCTCTTGAATTGATTCAATTAGCGAATTAGCAATTCAATATTCACAATTTAATATTCTACCTCACTTTCTATACGCGCGCTCTTCCTCGTGCTAAATCGCTCTTTTGTCCTTGTCATGTCAGCAAAAGTTGCAGTATTATCGAGATAACGTCGATGTGACGCAATAGATATTCTTGGCCTTGTAACGTTCCACTTGGTTTTCTGCATTTTCTTCAGTAAGTCTCGAGTGAACGACTCAATCGTGCGGCAACTAATGGCGCAATAGAGAAGCACGCTCATTACAGAGATTTACTTTCACAAAAATCTGCGGAGAAAAGAGAGAAAGAGAGATAGAGGAGAGACAGTGCGAATCGTCTCGCGTGCATATCGCCAATGTTGCATCGGCAAATTCTACGCCGAACGCAGAGAATCGCGCCCAGTCTAGTCACATGTAATTGGATCTTCGCGGAGTACAGAACGACGAACAAGTGGCACTAATTGCCGCCTCCAGTGCGAAATTCGCGGCGCGCGGCCCGAATCCTGCCTGCGCACTTGATCTAAAATGCGTACAACGAACTGCGCGACAGCGCACGTAACGACGTACCGTTGCGAACTTACGAGATGCAAAAAATGCGAACATAAGCGGTATTTTTCTTTTTTATTAACGCCGCGGTCCCTGGCAGAGTATGCAATTTTCTTTGCTGCAAGGTACAATCGTCCATGCTCTTACGCCCGAGAAAAGATCGGTATCTGGCAGTGAATAGAAAGCCGTGCAGCGAAGATTGATTTGAAAATTTGCTCGCACTGTGTTGAATTCTTCTTTTGCACTGACACACTCTCCCTTTCTCTCCCAATTACGCAGTCTACGCAGTCTGGGCATCAGATGAAATCATAAATTGCTCATCGTTTCGCGATGCACCGCGCTGAGTCTCGGCTTTATAAATTTTCCGGAAGGGTGTAAGTACTCGTAAATTTTTATCTCCCTTAGAAATTAATCAGTCGGTGCATCTACAGTCCGTTCAACAAGAAAGTATGGGTGATATTTTTTAGAGATGTGCGAACTATTCGAATTCGAATCGAATCTAATGTAATTCGATTCGATTCAAATCTGAATCCCTATTATTCGAATCCGAATAATTCGAAAATTTCGAATCGAAGATTCAATTACGAATCACATATTATATATTAGCGTGCATTATATTTGCATGCATCAAGTACAAAACGAGACATCTGGGCCTGTATGTTTGAACCCTTAACTTGTAATTAACTTAACTTATAATTAATAACTTAATTATAAATTACTTTAAATATTTAAATATATATTTTACTTTAAGATGATATTACAATATCAATATCCCCTTTCATATTAAAACCTTCCATCATTATGTGCATGTTTAATAGTCATGTTAAATTTTTTAATGATTCGATTCGATTCGACATAAAAATTCTTGATTCGCACATCTCTAATATTTTTGTAGAAAATCATAGTAGCATCATCTACTTTATACCGTTTGAATCTTGAAACCAACTTCTTTTGCGCAGCGTACATAAAAAAGTTGCGTTGAGTAGTCGTTAAAAGTAAACATTATTTTCAAAATTGAATGTAAAATATTTGAAGCGTTAGGAGGCGGTGTTTCTTATTAACCATTCTAAAGGGCCAAAATTAACAATCGCGGCAACTGCTAGAGCAATTAAAAAGTCAGAGGCTTTCGTAGTGAGTAAGGAAGTGAGTAAATAGATTCAAAACCGCTGGAAATGTTGACGATCTGCCAGAAAGGAGACTGTCTCATGCAACGACTCTGAAGGAGGACATAACGATGTTGTGTCTCTTTTACACAAATCCCAGTCTTATCCTACGTTAGGCCCAAGTAAAACTCCGCCAAAAAGGTCAACATATCTCGCTTAATACCATCAGAAGCCGTCTGCATGAAGATGATGTGGCATCACCACACTTCAGTTCACTATGAAAAAACCGCTGCTGTCAGAAAAACTCGAAAATAGCATAACTATGATGGATTGGCCGGCATTCTCTCCAGACGTATATAAATCACATCGAAAATGTATGGTCATACCTTAAGATGAAACTTAAAGGAAAGTGTTGTACTTTTACTTTGGAGCAGCTGTGCATAAAAATAAAAACAATATGGCGTTCTTTACCAAAATACGCCGAAAATCTGGTCGAAAATATGCAAAAATGGTACCAAGCAATAATTGATAATAGAAGCGACTGGATCAAATATTAAATAATTGCGCATTGCTAAAAATCTTCTATTTTCGTTTAAGAAAAAACAACTTGACTTTATCTTTTATTCTTTTCAGATTATCACCCACACTTTCTTGTTGAACAGATTGTATGTGGTCGCTGACGAAAAACTCGAAAATTGAGCATCGGCGGAAGTCAAGGAAGTGCGTTCAATCAAAATTTCCACTGAGCTCCGATTTTCGCAACTTTCGCATGGCGTGTAATACCATTCGACGAGGCGAACGTTAATCTTGTCTCTTGCAAAACACAGTAGATCTATAAAGAATCGTTTGAACGTAAACGATACACTTCCTGTAATTTTAGAGATTGATGTATTTTAAATAACATTAACGAAGCCGCCGAGAAAAGCAGCAATTGTCGGTATCACTTACACTGAGAAGGAAGCACAGAGAGAAAGAGAGAGAGAGAGAGAGAGAGAGAGAGAGAGAGAGAGAGAGAGAGAGAGAGAGAGAGAGAGAGAGAGAGAGAGAGAGAGAGGGAGGAGAGATAAAAAAACGTAAAGACCGGAGTTGTCAATTACTGCCTTTTACTTGATTGCGCTGGCGGCGGCGGCGGCGGCGGCGGCGGCGGTGGAGGTGGCTGTTGCTGCTGCTTGCTGTATCGGTTGCAGCGGCATCACATTGCATTCTCGATTATTGCACCTCCGTTTACACATGCGAGAGAAATGAACTCTCGCGAGTTCACTCGTAATTTCCCTGAGAGACTATCCCTTTCCCCCATCGTCCCTTCTTCTCCTCGTTAACGCTTAACGAGGACCTTGAGTGCAATACCGTCGCGCAGGAGAAAGGACAGAAGAAAGAATCAGGTGAGCCTGCTATTAAGGCCAGGAGAGAAATCGCGAGTGAGATATTGCAGAAGAATGCGAGTCGAAGAGAGCAAGACGAGGAAAAAAAGGAAAGAAAAGCCCAGGCAGGCGAGAAGCGATCAGACGACTCCGGAGCAGGACCGTTCAAGGTCGCTCGCGCGCGCGGAGCATGGCCGATTATGTCATTGCTATTAAACGGCGAGTTGTCGGTCAATCGCCAGCGCGCGCGTTCCTGCAGCGCGGGCGTCAAGAGGTAAACGATCTCGTGCGTGACGTAGCCTGAATAATCGGCGATTTAACGGGCAGCTCCGATCCTGCCGCGGCAGCCGGCCGGCCGGCCGCCGCGAACTGTACCGTTACGCGACGGAGGCCGAAGGCGATCTCATGGCCTTCCTCCTGCGCACGTCGTCACACTAATCGGAATTTCGCCGGATTTCCCACGGCAACCGGATTCGATCGGACCGGTCGGCCGATGCGACCAACAAGAGTCCGACACGTCCGACCGGCCGACATCGCGGCTCTCTCGCCTCGTCGAGAGATCTGATTCGCGAGGCGTTCCGAAAGTGACAACACGTCGCGATGCACTGTGCGTGTAATCCGCCATGCTTTCACTCACCGTGTATCACACACATACATACACGCGCACGCGCGTATTCGCGAAGTACGCAAGACGGTTTCCGCGAGAACGAAAATTATAGCCGCGCGATTGTCCTCTGCCTTTCAAATGATAAATCGCCAGGATCGCCCGCATAAACGCGGGGGGGGGCACGCGTGGATGGGATGGACGTGATTGGGACAACGGCGACTCGATCGAGCGTGCAATGGTTTCGAGCGAGCGAGCGAGGAGCAAATGATATTTCGGTGACCGTGCGGAGAAAGTACGCGCCTTTCATACATGGATGGTGAATTCAGGTTAATTAACGCGCGTTTTGGCACGCCGATTACTCGGTTAGATACGTCCGTTTGTGCTCCGAAATGAGAAAGCATGTTAATAAAACGGCGGATATTGTAACTCGCTTACTCAATTGAGAAAACATACGTGCCAACACGCCGCGTTATCACGCTAACCGTCGCGCTTTTAATATCGCTGCGCTGAGCGAGATATGAATTACGAGCACGAATTATCGCGGGTTATGGTAACGCACGTCACGCTGCCCTCTCACGCTGCGAAAATGAGTAAATTTAATGGATGTGGATGCGCGGCGAAAATTGCCACGTTCAAGCACACCTTAAGCCCTCTCGTCGTCTTGGCACTTTGCTCGGCGCAACCGAAAGCGTGATCCAAGTCTCGATATGTGGCGCGTTCTCTTGTATCTTAATCCTTTGCTGCATAGAGGTCCTTCCAGAGCTCACCTATCATCCAAGCCTTATTTCTCCAATAATTTAAATTTTTCACATATTTCTTTAGCGTATTTGGTATTGTTGGGCTACTAAATGTTCCTCCAACTAATACATCAACTTTTAGAGTTACTTAAAATAAGTAATTTGTTACTAGTAAGCATACACTGAGCACAAAACTTTTTAGAGAAAGTTCTCTAAAAACTCGTTTTTAGAGAAAGAATTCGTTACATGAATTTTTAAGTAATAACGTATACCTCAAAATCATTATCTGAGGGTTTTTGGAGTCTCGCTGAATACAAATCCGGTGTGAAAAAAACAAAATACAAAATGGCGGACCAATATGGCGGACGGAATTTTCAAAATCATTATCGAATTCGCTTGAAACTTGTTTACTCAGGGATTTTTGAAGTCGCTGAATACGGATCCGGTGTGAAAAATACAAAATTCAAAATGACGGATCTCATATGGCGAACACAATTGTAAAAATGAAACAAGCAGTGACTGTATTGAGAACCGGGCAACCTGACCGGTGTCAATTGAACCTTTTCATATATATATTCGTTATAGCTCTGTGCATTTCGAATTTTCGATAACGAATTTGTAATTAGCAACCTC